>NW_028270143.1:30100202-30211031 GCF_037043375.1 Chiloscyllium plagiosum | reverse complement strand
GCCTTTAGTATGTGGTTAAAAGGAGGAGTAATGTTCTAACCTGCACAGTGAATTTCTTTAGAATCATCAGATAAACCCTCTTCTCTGTTGTAAGTTCCTATTCCAGTTAGAATTGGATTGTTCTGCTGCTTTAGGATAGAAAGAGGCCATTTAGCCCATTACAGAACCTCTGACTCTTTGAAAGATCATTCCTATTTGCACTTCTCCCCATCTTTTTACATAACCAGAACTGCTTTCTTTTCAGACATGGATCCAGTTTTCTTCTGAGAGTTATTTCAGGATCTCTTCCACCATAACTCTCATTATAATCTTGTTTTATGTCATTACTGATTATACCTTTAAAATATGTCCTCTTGGTACAGACTGTTGGAAGGTTTTTCTTTACACTTGTCAAAATGCTTCAAGATTTAGAATATGGATAAATGCGAAGTACTGCATTTTTATATAACAAACAAAGGTAGGGCTTATATAATTAATGGTGGGGTCTTGGTTAGCATTGCAGAATAGCGGGATCTAGGAGTGCAGACACATAATTCTTTGAAGTTTGCATCACATATAGACAAGGTGGTTTAAAAACATTTGGCATGCTTACCTTCATTACTCAATCCTTTGAATATAGGAGTTGGGAAGTCATGTTGAGGTTTATAAAGGACATTGCTGAGATCTCTTCTGGAATACTGTGTCCAATTCTGGTCACCCAGTTATAGGAAGGATATTATCAAGGTGGAGAGGGTTCAGGAGAGATTTACCAGGATGTTGCCAGGTATGCAAGGTTTGAGTTATAAAGAAAGGCTGGGACTTTTCTCATTGTCTCTCAACCTCCTATGTTCCAATCTGAAACAAGTTTATAAAATGATGAGAGTTGTAGATAGTTAATGGTAATTGGCTTTTCAGTAGGATGGGGGATTTTAAGAGTAGGGGACATATTGTTAAGGTGAGAGTAGAGAGATTTTTTTTTAAAAAAAGTTAGAGGCAATTTTTTTTATATACAGAGGGTAGTTCGTATGTGGAATGAACTTCCTGGGGAAGTGGTGGATGCGGGTATAATTATAACATTGAAAAACATTTGGATAGATACATGAATAGGAAAATTTGAGGAATATGGGCTAGGAACAGGCAGGTAGGACTACTTTAGTTTGGAATTGCTTGGCATTGACTGGTTGGACCAACGGGTCTGTTTCCATGTGAGATGATTCTGTGATCTTTCTCCAATCTAGCCATAACCTTCTCTTTTTTTCGGCCTCTTAAAAACTGAAATCTCTTCATTCTTGATGTCACTGCAGTATATTTCCTTGCACCTTCTCCTTAGGCTTCAACATCCTTATTAAGCATGGTGCCCAACATTTGGCTACAACATTCCAGCTGGGACCTAAATATAACTTTGATTTTCTACTTTATGCCTGTATGGATACAGCGAAGCATCCTGCCTGCCTTTTTATCAGCTTTAAGCTTTTGGTAGAGTGTCTGAAATTCTTTTAAGTGATGATCAGTAGTAACAGCATAAACTAATGTTTAATTTATTATGTCTTTCACAGGTGGACAGAACTTGCTGCTATGCTGGAGGCTAGGAAGAACCATGGATTAGTTTTTGTAAATGATAGAATCTATGCTGTTGGAGGACAAAACGGACTCGGTATGGTTCTTTATTTGTATCCCCTGTATTAAGATGTATCTCAGACCTAGTGCTGAAAATTTGAAATGCTTATGGTATTATCTAGTTATGAAGTCTTTGAGCTCCAAGGACAATTCTAACATGAAGGTTTTTGCATATAGCGTCTTTAAGTGCCTGTACCTACCAGTCAAAAGCCAGCTGCTTAAGACATTTAAATTCCAGGCATGTCTTGTCAGGCCATTTTTAGATGGTGCAGAACTTTGCTGATATGACCCTTGCACTATTGGGTACACACTTAAAATAAACACAGAAAATGCTGGAGAAACTCAGCAGTTCTGGCAGCAAATGTGAAGAGAGAAACAGTTAGTATTTCAAGTTCGGTATGATTGTTCGACAGAACTAATCAAGTCAGTTCTGGAGCATGTATTCAGTATTATTGCTAAATGTTGTCAGTGCCCATAGCCTTTGCAGCATTTCTGGGACTGTTAGATGAAAAACAATGGATGTCCTTTTGATTTATCAGTGTTCTGATGTTTCTTTCCAATTAAGATTGTCACTGGGCACTCCCTCTTTCTTGAGAGAGAGTTCTCAGCCTGTATACAGTGCTTCATACCTAGTTTCATTCTCTCCTCTTTGCCAAAAGTAGCTGCTTAAAATACAAGCTTATTTTTGAATTCTGTCTGTGACAGTAATATTTTTAGGTTTGTTCGTTGCAGTTGAGGTTCAGCTGCGTCACATTCCCCTAAAGCTGCAAATCAGAACCAACTGTAACAACAGTGGCTGCGCCTCAAAAGTACCTCCTTGTAAATAGAGCATGAAAAGCACTACATATATGCATGCCTTTTTTTTTCTTTTACAATTGTTGTTTGGCAGGCATGAAAATGATGATTGTTTGGCTAACTGAAAAGAAAATAGTTGAAGTGGGATAGTCAACTAAAATTGATAGAAAAGAAAGATAGTCAGTCATCAATTTGAAAGCAATGTTTTTCCTTCCGCTTGTTAATAAAAGTTGGTAGTCCTTCACAACACAATTTACTGATTATTTTGCGTTTCCGTGTAGATTTTTCCAGCTGAAGTACTATGCATCATTCTCTAAGATTTCCATATCAGCCAATAAGCTTTGCTTTAATATTTATAATACATTTTAATGTGTCCTCAAAATTAGTCCTTGCTTTGGTTTTGTGCTCTTTGCTCACTCCTTTGAACAGAACATATGTCTGATGCTCAGCATTTTGCATCATTCACTTACTCCTTTGCAGATATCACGAACTGCCCTTTAGTATGTTTTTATTGTATCCTGCTGTGCCACAGGAGATTGGAAACTTGATTCTTTATCCCTTTCCTATCTGAGAATTGGCTAGTGGAGTTTGTCCAACATTTCTTCTTAAGAAAACTTGCCCATTCCAAGGTGTTAGTCCAGTAAACTTTCTCTGATCTTCATACAAAATATTTGCAGCCTTCCTTAAATAAGGAAATGACTGCTGTGCAGAGCACTCCAAATGTGGTCACATCAGTGTTTGTATAATTGAAGCATAAGTACTTTTGTATTCAAATTCCCTCGCAATTAACAATAATATTCTATTAGCTCTCCTAATTTCTTGCTGTACCCATTTACTAACCTTTTGTGATACATACACTAAGACATATAGATACTTCTGCAGAGCTCTGAAATCTATCTCCATTTAGATAACCTGATTTTCATTCTTCTGCTAAAATGGAATAGTTGACATTTTTCCATCATAGTCTATCTACGAGACGATTTTGCTCTCTACAGTCTTTTGTAGCCTCCTTGTGTTCTCTCCACAAGTTTTTGACTACTTTTATGCTATCAGCAAATTTGGTAATGGTACCTTTAATATCTTCATCCAAGTCATTTACATAAACTGTCAAAAGTAAAGGTCCCAGCACTGTTCCAGGTGGAATATCACTCGTTACATCTTGTCAACCAGAAAATGAATCATTTATGTCTACATTCTGTTTCACGTTAGCTAACCACATTCTATCCATGACAATATTTTATCCTTACACCATTAGTGTGAATGTTAATCATCCGTATCTCAGTTTTAGTGCCTGCTTAATTTACACATCAATTTCTTTGTTTTTCCAGCAGCTGTAACATATGATTGAGGAAGATTTCAAACCTGGCTGAGCACCTTTTAAATTAAAATCAATACCCAACACATCATCTGCTTTTTCATGAATGTGACACTACAAGTCACTTTATCCTCCCACCTAATGATAATCTGTGTCCAGATTTGCATTTTACAACAATGTTAACAATGATAGTTTGTGAATGTTATTTTTCAGTATTTTGTCCTGTACTAAACATTTAGCAGGACAAATACATGTTAAGGGAGAATGTGTGTCCAACAATGGTTTTAATACATCAAAATATTACAAGGAACTTCACAGTTTGGAATCCTATCTAAATAGTAGGGAAAATAAGAGGTGACTGAAGACATTGAAAATGTAGGTTATAATAACGCTTTTAAGTATGAAAGAAGCACGATGCTGGTCACAGTTCCAAAAATGTGGAAAGAAGACTGAAGGCTGCCAAGGCTCCACCCTGCTCAATTCCACTGCATTTCTGCTTAATCCTCTACCAGAATCCTGCAGCCTTCCAAATTAGGTCCAGAGTCCCATGTACCTCATACGTGTGCAAGAAAAACACACTTATCCCCACCATTCAGAGAATCAATTCTGTGGCTATCAAACTTGATGTCTTAAGGTCTGTCTAGCACACAAGGGAAGGAATAATATAAAATAAGCCAGAAAAGAAAATGGTTGTATTGAAACTGTGAAAACCGAATGCGTGAAATATAATGAAGTATAAAACTTCTGGTTCATCGGAGGAATATTTGTAAATTTTTTTTTCTCCTGTTGCACTCTGGTAAAGGAACATCACTTAGTATTTTTGAGGTGAGAATTGTATTATGAAAGGGTACATAAAATGCTGGTCTAAATTAAGTTTAAGTATTGTTAATTTAGTATCGAGCAAGAAAATTAATCAGTTTCTTTTGTTCTTGCAGGTGGTCTGGATTCCATAGAATATTATGATATTAAAATGAATGATTGGAAAATGGTGTCAACAATGCCCTGGAAAGGGGTAACAGTTAAATGTGCGGCAGTAGGCCCCATAATCTATGTCTTGGCTGGTTTCCAAGGTGTAGGCCGCTTGGGTCACATTTTGGAGTATAACACTGAGACTGACAAATGGACAACTAATTCTAAGGTCCGTGCTTTCCCTGTAACCAGTTGTCTTATCTGTGTTGTGGACACTTGCGGTGCAAATGAAGAAAAAGTCGAAACTTGAAGTAATTGAAGCTGCAGAATAATGTATGTTCTGTCCATTTTGTGCTGACTTAAACTGGTATTTCAAGAGCTTTCTAACTCCAAAGCCCTTTGAGATGTCTTGGAGATGATGATATTTGGAATTATTTTGACAGTTATTTAAGAAAAAGGCTGCATTACAGAATTTTTGTTTTAGAAATTGTTGGGAGTATTTGGATATTTATGGGACTTGGTATAGAAAGAAATTTTGTATCTTATTTTTAATTTTAACAAATTAGAAATTACTGTTGTCGGTATTAGTAAAGAAATAAGGTGTTTTTCAGACATCAAATCATAGAATGTAACAGCACAGGAACAGACCATTTAGCCTATCAAGTCTGCAAGAGTGATTTCTCCATACAAGTCACCAAGTTAATCTGTAGCAGTTCATTTCCATTTACTACTTTTTGTTTTAGCAAATTATCTTCTTCATTTTGCACAGCATTTATAGAAAATGTTTCAATAACATTCTTCTGGACACTATTCAAAAGTAGCTATGAACTTATTTAAATGGGTTAACATCTCTGCTAAAATGGCACAAAGGAATGGTATATAAGACAGTCGTACTAGAAACTGGAAACAATAAAAGCAATAAAATGCAGATGCAAGAGGTTTGAAATTAAAACAAATGCTACATAAACTCAGCAGCATCTGTGGTGAGAGAATCAAAGTTAATGTTTTGAATCCTAAGATTCCTCTGCTGAACTGGAAGAATCTCTCCACAGATCCTGTCAGACCTGCTGAGTATCTCCAGCACATTATTGTTGCCAATTGGAAAAACAACTTTAATGTTATAGACTCCTCTAGATAAACAAGGATTTTCCATTGACATTTTGAAGAAAACTGTTCAAAATGTGCATATTGAATGTTGAAAGTTATTTTGTATGGTGAGAATGTACATTGTAACCAGACTGTGTACAAGTGTTAATTTTAGTTATGTACTGAAAAGGAGAATGTGGCGCTCTCATAGAAAAAATATATAGAGAGCTGTGTACCAAATCTGTACATGATTGTTGTCACATACATTGAGATACAGTTAAAAATGTTGTTTTGGGAGGTACATTGAAAAGTCTGATAACAGTGGGGAAGAAGCTGTTCTCAAATCTCTTTGTACGTATTCAAACTTTTACATCTTCTGCCCAACAGAAGAGGGTGGAAGAGACTATAACTGGGGTGGGAGGGGTCTTTGATTATGTTGGTTGCTTTCCCGAGGTAGTGGGAAGTATAGATTGAGTCAATGGATGGAAGGCTAGTTTGCGTGATGGGCTGTGTTCACAACTCTGTAGTTTCTTGTGGTCTTGGGAAGAGCAGTTGCCATACCATGCTGTGATGCTTCAAGATAGGATATGATAAATATTGAAGCTATCTAGGTGACATATCCACAATTGGCATAATTTTGATTGTGTGAAAGGTGAGGATCTAAATTGAATTTATAATCTTTAATATTTTTTCAACTTGTATTAATTTTCCTAAATCCTAGAAGAGACTGTCATACAGTCCTGTGATGTTGTATTCAGTTGTCTTTTGCAGCACTGTCATTACTACCATTCTCATTCAATGGACTTAATGCATTATGCTTCATTTACATGGTTTACATTTGTCTAGTTAACTGACAATTCCATTGCCCATTCCATGAGGTTTGGTTTCAAAATCCAGTGAAAAGTCATGAAAGTCCCCTCTTTATCTGCCACAAATATTAACTGAACTGAGCTTGGGTGATTTTGAATCCCAAACTTTGTGTACAATTTTAAGACATATAGAGGCATTCAGTCTGTACATCAACCTAAAATGCTTATTTAATTGAGATAGTAAAATTTTCATTTTCACTGCATTATCTTTATTGAATCTCAATGGCATTTTTAGAAAGTCTATAATGTGAGTGTAACTAAGTTGCATTACTTAATATTTTTAATTAAGAAACTCACTAATACTGATATTCTGCCATTATAATTCATTAAATACATTTTTCAACCTTTAAAACTGAATTGAATAATATTTCTGCAGCCTCAGTATGGTTGCTGTTTTTGTATGGGTATCCCAGTAACCTAACCCCACCAGTAGCGAGTGGACTAGTGCCTTTCAATCTAACCTGGCCTCAGACCTCATCTGAAGTATATTATAAAGTTTTGGGCACAGACTCTCAGGAAATATAAATTGGCTTTGGAGTAGGTACAGTATAGATTCACCAGAATATTAGAGTTGAAATGGTTAATTTATTAAGATAGATTGATCTAAGTTAGTTGTTTTAAAATGATAGTGGGAAATTGCAGAACAAAGGTGCATTTAAATTCGTGATTTATTTAAGAGATTAAATCAGAAAGCAGTTTTCTACGCAAGTAGTAGAAATTTAAATTATTATTCTTCCAAGATATTGGGCATGCTATATAAATTAAATATCTCAAGAATATCAATAAAATTTTACTCGGCAGATGTTTAAGGACTGTGGAACAAAGACCAGAAAATGGAATTGAGTTATAGATCAGACATGATGTAATAGAATGGTAAATTAGCATCAAGTGGCTGAATGGCATTATTAGAGTACCCTTCTGTTGAATGAGACTTTTTTTTAAACAGAATTATTCTGATTTTTCTTGATGTTAGTAAATTACTTTATTGGTATGTAAGAACTGTTTAAACTAACATCTTGTATTTCAGTGCCAAGCATCTCTTGCCCTATTTACACCACCAAGTACTTAGATCCTAAGTTATCTTTTAGCTTCAGCACTTGAAGGAGAACAAGCAATGGAAGGTAAATGCCAGTTCCTAAAAACTATTTAGGAGTAATAGCAATATACTTAGTCTCAAATGATTAGGGAGATTATTCCTTGGGAGATGTTAGTATTTATAATTCCATTTTTCTCCCTTTCAAGTCTTCTCCAGCATATAGTTATGTTAACTATGGTATTCAATATCAACACTGTACAACATTAGCTCAATTTAAATGGTTTAAAGATATTCAGTATGTGAAAATTGGAAATATACACTTATACAAAAGCAATGCTTTACAGATTCTGGATGTAATAGTAATAAGACTAGAATGCAGCAGGACAGACAACATGTTTTGGAGAGAGATTATTTCTCATCAGTCCTTCAAATATTTTCTCTTAAATTTACTTCTTTTGTCTCATGTTCAGCTAATTAGCTATTGTGAAGCAGATTCAGTTCTCTCTCTCAGAAATGTGAATTGATTTTCTGTCTCATTTAACCAGTTTATGGGAAAAAAAAATCAGGTGAGTTCCTGATGACGAGGAATTTTTGTAGAAAACCTGAATCTGATAGTCACATAACTTGTTAAACATATATTCATTAAAAACTCTGAATGTTGTCTAAAACATTGATTTAGAATGGATCCAAGTGATTACTCCATATTAAAGACAGGTTATTCAATTGTGCCTCTGGATTTGAAGAATATGTCTTCCAAAGTTTTAAATGCTTTTACCTCAGAAGAAATTCTAGAACAAACCATAAAATGTTTACTTTTAGCCTATTGTAGTTTCAGTTCATTTGAGTTTTTATCCTGTGGTTTACCATTGTCCATTGTGTTTTGTATCATTCATTACAGTCCTGCAACATTTCTTCAGGTAATTAGCAGGACAGTCTGTTGCTTTGGATTAGGACACTAGGAGCTTTGGCATAGGTTTTGGGTAGCTTCATACAATTGTTGATTTTTCCACTAGCCTATTCAAAGTGCCTTGCAAAGATGCATGGCTAAGATTGGAGCATGCCCTGTAGATATCAAATATGGACCTGTACTTTATATTCAGTATTTTAAAAAAATGGGGCAAGAAAGTTTTATTTTGCTTTTAAAGAAAGTATTTTAATTTCGTGTAATCGGGACATTTTTTTCTATAAGGTGATGTTTTTGTTGCAGTCACAATATTGGCATTTGTATGGGCATTAGTATGAATTGATTATGGTATATAGGTCAACCTTTGAAACCTCAAAAAACTCCTTCCAAAAGTCGAGGTCACCTTATATGCCAGCTATAAATGTTAGGATTCTTCACTGAAAACTATCTTTGGTTTTCATTCATTTTGCTGGAGGACCCATTTTGGTTCGTCATTTGTCATTTGTAGTATACTCTCTGTGATTGTGTTTTAAATGCCCACACACTGACTCTTGGTAACATGGTCCATGTACTCATTTTTGAGGTGAGTAAGTATGCATTATTGAAGGGAAAATTGCAAGTACAGTACTTCGGAGAAAAGGGGATTGACCTATACACAGAGCATATGCCTAAACATGACAACTAGGTTGTTCCATATGCCATGTCCTATGATACCTTAAGGGAAAGTTGAGGTCATGTGTGTATCAGTTCTCTGTATTGGAAATACCTGATTAATTTGATCTAATTTACTTGAGGCAAATTTATGGTTTGTTCTCAATCACAATAGTAATTTATCAACTAGAAGTAAGTTAGTTTCTAATGTTAAAATGTTCCTTTGGTACAGTGCACCTTAATTAAAATTATCTTGTATGTAATTCAGTTGCTTTAATAAACCAGTTTTATTTTTAAATTACATTCTGCTTCATGTTAGTTTTGTTGACTCACCTGTCTAATTGACAATATCCAATAATGTTTTCTTAGCTGTTCTGAGGGAAGGTCACTAGACTGAAACTGAGTTCTCTTCACAAATGCTGACTGACCTGCTGAGCTTCTCCACCAATTTCTGTTTTTATTTCTGATTTCCAGCATCTGCTGTTCTTTCGGTTTTTATCCCAGCAGGTCTGGCAGTATCTGTGGAGAGGAAGCAAAATCAGTGTTTTGGATCTAGTGATTCTTCAGAACTGATTGGAGTTGGGAAAAGGTGGTTTCTAGCATCCACAGTTCTTTATTATTCAATAATTTGTGACTTTTCAGTTGTCAGAACAATACAATATACCCTACGAATGGCAGTTCCTGACCTGAGAGTCACAACTGTTAAGGCCAGACACTGGTCAAAGGTCTTCAGTTTGTTACAATTTCAAATGGATTAGGCCCAATTGGTTATGTTTCCAGGTGAGAAGTGATGAACTGGCTCCCTTTCTTGACTCAACTTGACTCAACTGACCCTCAGTAGGTCACAACAAGGTTAATTTTAAAAGGATCCTTCTCCTCCTGGATAGATTTTCATACCCCAAAAGATTTCATAAGGAACAATTTAAACAGGTCTTTGAGTTAAAATAATTATTCACTATTACGTACTAAAACATGAGAAAACTCTATTTGTACACATATTAGAAATGCGAGGTGAGTCTCAGAAGTAAAAAAAAATCATTTAATCTTTGGGTTGCCTGTGATAAATGGATTTTGAAATGTTGCAGCCATAAAGAAGGATGGTGATTGATTAATTGGAGACTCTAGTTCTAGTTAGCTGAAAGGAGTTTGTCCAATTTCCTTCCACAGTGACTTTGTTGACTTGCTCTCAGAAAGAGAGACTTTTTAGCTGCACGCGTGGAGTGTTTAGTGGATCTTTTCAGTTGTGTACCATCATAGCAGACAGTGAAACACAAGTACCAAGGTAGTGCACAAGCATGTCTAACACCAGACATACCTAGTTTCGCAGTGTATCTTCTAATCACCTTGTGTATTCTTGGAAGGATAAAACACACGTCTTTCATCCAGAAATGCCTATCTTTCAACTCATACCATGTCCGCAGTTAGGGACATAACCCACAGGTTTTCTGCTGAGAAGGCACAATTAGCTCCTTATCGTCTCTAGCCACAGGACATCGCATTTCAGTTGTTTGTCTTTGTTTTGAAGTGTTGCTGTCTGAAGTTCCCTTGACTCTGTTCAGGTGTGATATCCTTTGCTTCCTCTCAGGACAGTGTAATCTGCACAAGGATGTGATCTTCCGTAATTACACTGGCCCCACTCCACACCTCTTCCTCCGCTACATTGATGACTGCATTGGCGCCACCTCGTGCTCCCATGAGGAGGTTGAGCAATTCATCAACTACACCAACACATTCCACCCTGACCTTAAATTTACCTGGACCATTTCTGACACCTCCCTCCCCTTCCTGGACCTCTCCATCTCCATTATTGACGACCGACTTGACACTGACATTTTTAACAAACCCACCGACTCCCACAGCTATCTGGATTACACCTCTTCCCACCCTACCTCTTGCAAAAATGCTATCCCGTATTCCCAATTCCTCCGCCTCCACCGGATCTGCTCCCAGGAGGACCAGTTCCACCACAGAACACACCAGATGGCCTCCTTCTTTAGAGACCGCAATTTCCCTTCCCACGTGGTTAAAGATGCTCTCCAACACATCTCGTCTACATCCCTCACCTCCGCCCTCAGACCCCAACCCTCCAACCGTAACAAGGACAGAACGCCCCTGGTGCTCACCTTCCACCTTACCAACCTTCGCATAAACCAAATCATCCGCCGACATTTCCGCCACCTCCAAACAGACCCCACCACGAAAGATATATTTCCCTCCCCACCCCTTTCCGCCTTCCGCAAAGACCGTTCCCTCCGTGACTACCTGGTCAGGTCCACGCCCCCCTACAACCCACCCTCTCATTCTGGCACTTTCCCCTGCCACCGCAGGAACTGTAAAATCTGCGCCCGCACCTCCTCCCTCACGTCTATCCAATGCCCTAAAGGAGCCTTCCACACCCATCAAAGTTTTACTTGCACATCCACTAATATCATTTATTGTATCCGTTGCTCCTGATGCGGTCTCCTCTACATTGGGGAGACTGGGCGCCTCCTAGCAGAGCGCTTTAGGGAACATCTCCGGGACACCCGCACCAATCAACCACACCGTCCCGTGGCCCAACATTTCAACTCTCCCTCCCACTCTACCGAGGACATGGAGGTCCTGGGCCTCCTTCACCGCCGCTCCCTCACCACCAGACGCTTGGAGGAAGAACGCCTCATCTTCCGCCTTGGAACACTTCAACCCCAGGGCATCAATGTGGACTTCAACAGTTTCCTCATTTCCCCTTCCCCCACATCACCCTAGTTCTAAACTTGCAGCTCAGCACTGTCCCCGTGACTTGTCCTACCTGCCTATATCCTTTTCCACCTATCCACTCCACCCTCTCCTCCCTGACCTATCACCTTTACCCCCTCCCCCACTCACACATTGTACTCTATGCTACTTTCTCCCTACCCCACCCTCCTCTAGCTTATCTCTCCACGCTCCAGGCTCACTGCCTTTATTCCTGATGAAGGGCTTTTGCCCGAAACGTCGATTTCAAAGCTCCTTGGATGCTGCCTGAACTGCTGTGCTCTTCCAGCACCACTAATCCAGAATCTGGTTTCCAGCATCTGCAGTCATTGTTTTTACCACAAGAATGTTACAGACAGGCATTGAATTTACATACTCGTCATTTTTGGCTTGTACATCTCTTTTTAAACAAAAAACCCGCTCGGCATTCTTAAAATTTCAATACATCCATGAGTAATTCTGGCTTAAGATCCGTTTTCACAAGCTCCAATAAGATCAGAGTGTGAGTTTATAGAATTGCAAGCTGCCTTTTCTCCCGGCAGGAATACTGCCTTTTCTCCAGGCAGCAATACTGACTGTGGGAGGAGGCTACTCAATCTAAAGATATGAAAGGACAGCCCTGAGTCCCATTGGCTAAGCTCCGCTAAATAGTAAGGGTCAGATAGCGAGGCCAAAGCACTACTTAAACTCAGATAATCTTTTAGCAGCAAGTGCTGAGCAGGCCTGTGATGTTTATGTGCTGACTGGTTACAGATAGAGACTGGCAAATATGAGTGATGGATAGTGGGCAGGGGAATATGTATGGATGTTGTTTATGTTAGAATGCATTTAATAAAGTCCCACATAAGAGACTGTTAACAGAAGTAGAAGCCCATGGAAGTAAGGGCAAAACACTGGCATGGTTGTGAAATAGATTAAGTGGCATGCAACAAGAAGTATGGATAATGGGTCAGTACTGAAAATGGCTGGATGTGACAAGTGTGGTCCCACAAGGATGTGTTAGGGCTTCAGTTATTCATTATTTATTAACAACTGAGAGAATGGCACAAAAAGTCACATTCAAATATGCTGATGACACAAAGTTTGGCAGCATTGCAGACAGTGTTGATGAAAACAAAATTACAAAGGGATATTGAGAGAGTGGATAAATGGGCAAAACTGGCAGATGGTTTTCAAAGTTAGCAACTGTGAAGTTATCCATTTTGGACCGATCAAGTATAGATAAAGGTATTTTCTAGATGATATGAAGTTAAATACAGTGTATGTCCAAAGAGACTTGAAGGTTCAGGTACACTGATCTTTGAAGTGCCATGTACAGGTACAGAAAGTAATCAAGAAAGCTACTGGAATGCTGAGCCTTGTATCTAGAGGATTGCGAAAAACTATGCTGCAGCTATTCAAAATCGTGGTTAGACCCCACTTGGGAGTGCAGTCAGTTCTGCTATAACGTGATAGTTGCATTCTTGTGCAACCTTGTGTTGTAAGAAAATGCAGCACCATTTAAACTAAAAGGGCCAGAATTGCGTCATAACCAATACACACTTTAAAAGTCTGTACTCCAGATAGTGTCCCCCAATTGGTCAGTTGTGTTATAGTGAGTTTACATTAACAAAACTTGTGTTTGAGCATAATGATCTGTATTGTGAACAGACCTGGGCAACACACCTTCGAAAGGATTGCAGGTTTGCAAGAATGATATATGGACTTCCAAGGTTAAGTTATGAGGAGAGATTATACAAATTAGACCTATGTTCTCTTGTAATTTAGAAGATGAAAGGTGATCTGATCGAAGTCTTCAAGATATTAACAGGAGAAGACATGGTAAGTCAAGATAAACTATTTCCACTGGTTGGAGATACTAGAACTAGGCGGCGTAGTCAAAAAAATTAGGCCCAGACCATTCAAGAAATGTTAGGAAACACTTTTACACAGGATGCTAGAGTCTGGAACACTCTTCCACAAACAGTATTTGATGCTAGGTCAGTTGCTGATTTTTAAATCTGAGAAAGCAAGACTTTTTGATCAGCATAGATACTTAGGCATATGGGCAAAGGTAGGCATAAAGGCAAAGGCAGGTATATGGAGTTAGCTCACAGATGAGTCATGATCTCATTGAACGAATGGGAGAACACACTCCTATAGAAGAATACAGTGTAGAACAGGCCCTTCAGTCCTCGATGTTGCATCGACCTATGAACTATTCTCAGCTTGTCCCCTGACACTATCCCAAAGTCATCCATGTGCTTATCTAAGGATTGTTTAAATCTCCTTAATGTGGCTGAGTTGACTACATTAGCAGGAAGGGCCTTCCACGTCTTTATCACTCTCTGTAAAGAACCTGCCTCTGACATCTGTCTTAAATCTATCACCCCTCAATTTGTAGTTATGCCCCCTCGTACATGCTGACATCATCATCCTAGGAAAAAGACTTTCACTGTCTACCCAATCTAATCCTCTGATCATCTTGTATGTCTCTATCAAATCCCCTCTTAGCCGCTTTCTTGCCAATGAGAACAGGTTCAAGTTTCTCAGCCTTTCCTCATAAGACCTTCCCTCCAGACCAGGCAACATCCTGGTAAATCTCCTCTGCACCTTTTCGAATGCTTCCACATCCTTCCCGAAATATGGGGACCAGAACTGTACACAATATTCCAAGTGTGGCCGCACCAGCGTTTTGTATAGTTGCAGCATGATATTGCAGCCCCTGAACACAATCCCTCTACAAATGAAACCTAACAGTGTATGCCTTCTTAACAGCACTATCCACGTGGGTGGCAACTTTCAGGGATCTATGTACATGGACTCCAAGATCCCTCTGCACATCCACACTACCAAGAATCTTTCCATCAACCCAGTACACTGCCTTCCTGTTATTCTTCCCAAAATGCATCACCTGACATTTAGCTGCATTGAACTTCATTTGCCACCTCTCAGCCCAATTCTGCAGTTTATCCAAGTCCCCCCGCAACCTGTAACATTCTTCCACACTGTCCACTACTCCACTGACTTTAGTGTCGTCTGCAAATCTACTAATCCATCAACCTATGCCTGTGTCTAAGCCATTTATAAAAATGACAAACAGCAGTGGTCCCAAAACATCCTTTTGGCACACCATTAGTAACCGGACTCCAGGCTGAATATTTTCTATCAACCACCACTCGCTACCTTCTTTCAGAGAGCCAGTTTCTAATCCAAACTGCTAAATCACCTTCCATTCAATGCCTCTGCATTTTCTCCAACAGCCTACCATGTGGAACCTTATCAAAGGCTTTACTGAAGTCTATATATACCACGTCAATTGCCCTACCCTCATCTAAATGTTTGGTCACCTTCTCAAAAAACTCAATGAAGTTTGTGAGACACGACCTGCCCTTGACGAAACCACGTTGACTATCTGAAATCAAATTGTTGCTTGCAAGATGATTATAAATCTTATCTCTTATAATCCTTTCCAAAATCTTTTCTATAACAGAAGTAAGGCGCACTGGTCTATAATTACCTGGGTCATCTCTACTGCCCTTCTTGAACAAGGGCACAACATTTGCAATCCTCCAGTCCTCTATCTACTGGTTTGGTACCAATGATGACTCAAATATCAAAGCCAAAGGCTCTGCTATCTCCTCCCTAGCTTCCCAGAGAATCCTCTTATAAATCCCATCCGGCCCAGGGGACCCGTCTACATTCACTCCTAGAATTGATAACACCTGTTCGTAACTAACCTCTATCCTTTCTAGTCTAAAATCTTGTACCTCATTCTTCTCCTCTACAATATTCTCCTTTTTCTTAGTGAAAACTGATGAGAAATGTTCATTTAGCACCTCTCCAATCTCCACAGGGTCCACACTCAACTTCCCACTTCTGTCTTTGATTGGCCCTTTTCCTACCCTAACCATCCTTTTTATTCCTCACATACCTATAGAGAGCTTTCGGGTTCTCCTTTATTCTATTTGCTAAAGACTGCTTGTGTCTTCTCTTTGCTCTTAACTCTTTTTTTTTAAAATCCATCCTGCCTGATCTGTAACGTTCTATCAACACATAAGCCTCCTTCTTCTTCATAACAAGAGATGCAATTTCTGTTGTAAACCACAGTTCCCTTACCTTATCACTTCCTCCCTGCCTGACAGGGACATACCTATCAAGGACACGCAATATCTGTTCCTTAAACCAGCTCCACATTTCCATTGTCTGCATCCCCTGCATTTTGCTACCCCATTCTATGCATCCTAATTCTTGCCTAATCGCATTATAATTGCCCTTGCCCAATCAATAACTCTTGACCTGTGGCAAATACCTATCCCTTTCCATCACTAAACTAAATGTAACTGAATTATGGTCACTCTCTCCAAAGTGCTCACCTACAACTAAATCAAACACCTGGCCTGGTTCATTACCAAGCACCAGATCCAGGGTGACCTCCCCTCTTTTGGCCCTTCGACATACTGAAACCGTCCTGTACACATTGGACAAAAACTGATCCATCTGACATACTAGAGTTATAGGATTCCAGTCAATGCTGGGGAAGTTAAAGTCCCCCATAATGACCACCCTATTCCTTTCACTCCTACTCAGAATGATTTTGCTAATCCTCTCTTCCACCTCCTGACAAGTTCAGAATGCAGGCTAAGCCAGGAAGATGGTATCAAATTTAAGTACTTCTGTTCCAATTTGCCTGTTGTAGAGGCTCTTTATTCCAGATTTGCAACTCTACATTACAGGCAATTACACGACTAGTGTAAATGGGGGAAGAGGGCAGATTAGTGTGTGGAGGAAACAGGTTGATTATGGGGGGTGGGGGGAGAGAGAAAGAGAACTAATTTCTTTCGGTGTGGGATATGATTACAATGTCTGGGGAAATGGGATGATTGCATTGTGTAGTAGTGGGGAGAGAAAGGGTTCTTACTTGAATCTTCTGTCTCTAAGGAATATAGAGAGCTTGATGGAAACTTGCAGCATACGTAAAGGAACGTTGTTACGAAGTATATTGCTTAGTATTTATGATTTATTGAATGTTCTATATACAAGTGTCGTTATTGATGTTTGCTGGTGTGTGGGGTCAAATAAATGTTCAGGTGTCAATATTTGGTCACGTTAATAAACGAGCTTGGGAAACGTTGCCCTGCTGAGCAGTAATTCCAATTATTTTATGATCATTTGTGTTGTTGAATTCCCCTATAATTTCCTCCCAACCCCCCCTACACATTGATAGATAGAAACCCCTGACATTCGCCCATACCTATTGACATAGAGACACAAACACACCTGTCCACGTGCGTACACAGTCTCTGCCCCAATGCGCGCGCGCACACCACACTCCCTCTCCCCCACCTCTCTGCGCATGCGCACCGACATACCACCCGCGTTGACTGACCGACAGACTCAGACGTATTTACAGTCACTCATCTCCATTGTTTTTAACTCCATGATGGCGTCATACAGCTGAACCCTGCCGGCGGCGGGAAGCTACTGAAGTTTTGAAATTTAAACCGACAAAACCAACCGACCGCGCTCAGGAAGGGGAGTGTTATCGTATCAATCATATCACTCGGGGATTGGCGTTGAGGAAGTTGGTGATCACGCGGCTCTGTTTCTTTTTCTCTCTCTTCCCCCACCCCGTCATAGCGCGCGCCGCGGTCCACATCCCCGTGTAGGGGAGAGGCCCGTGCCCGTGCGCGCGGCGAGCGCAGTGTCCGTCCCGGGGCTGGCGGGGAACCTGCCTTGAGCTCTCTCCGACACCGCACGATGCCGATCTGCAAGTATTTCCAGGAAGGTCGCTGCCGCTTCGGGGACAGTTGTTGGAACGAACACCCGAGAGGCGCCGGGCGAGGACAACACACAGCAGGTATTGTGTGTCAATAAATTGAGAGACTTGCATTTCTGCTATTATATTTGTGCTGAGAAATTTCTTTTTTTTTTCAAATGCATGGTACTAAATGTTTTATCTTTTTAGTCATATTTTAGAATTCATTTTCATTAATTGTATTTGCAGCAAAATGTTTTTATGCTCCATTTCCCAGTGATTCTCTCAATGGTAGATACGTCTTGAGTGAACTAGTTAAGAAATTCCCAAACTGCAAGCCCCATATGTAGGTTTGAAAACCGATGTGATTCCCTCAGCGAGTGCTCTAAGAGTGAAGTACTCGAGCTGTAATGTAGGAGTCTGTTAAGAAGAGTACAGTTTTTATAGCTCTGAGAAATCCATGGCAGCCGTTGCTGCCTTGCATCTTCAGACTCCACAATTTCAGCTCTCATCCCACTTGGGATCCAACCCCCAGTTTGGGAAGCCCTGACATTAGCCTTAAAGAATGTTTTTTTTTAAAACTTTATTCCTGAACTCATTACATCTAATAATTTCAAAAATGTTGTATTTACAAGTTTTTTTAAGTTCAGTGTAACCTACGTGAATATTCAAATATTACATTGCCAGCATTTTTTTTCTTTAAAGTGTCTCATTAGATATTCGGTGATGAAAATGCATCCACTGTTTTGCTGCCTCATGCTGTATTTATAGCCTACAGAGGAAACTGGGGAAATCCATTCCAAAAACATCAATCTAATTATATCCAACCATCAACATTTTACAAACCGGCACCGTGGGGAGGAGGTGGCAGGGATGTTGATAGAAGAGGATTTGGAGGTGCAGAAACTGGGAAAAAAACAGCTCCAAGCTCTGGAGGCTTTCTGCAGAATAGATTTACAGCTCTTTCTGGTGATGATCAAAATCGTGATGCGGAAAACCTATTGTGAGTGCAATATTTTAATGCATGATTTAGTATAAGTATCAAGGTGATAAATTTATCAAGAGCT
Organism: Chiloscyllium plagiosum; assembly: GCF_037043375.1. Classification (NCBI taxonomy): domain Eukaryota; kingdom Metazoa; phylum Chordata; class Chondrichthyes; order Orectolobiformes; family Hemiscylliidae; genus Chiloscyllium; species Chiloscyllium plagiosum. The sequence continues at coordinate 30,192,333 of NW_028270143.1, read as the reverse complement.
TTTGACATGAACTGTCACAGTCAAATATGCATAGTGTGTGAGAGATAGTTGAAGGTGTGGTTGAATGGCAGCACCTTGATCAAGTACAGAAGTAAAAAGGCAAAGAAATTTAGAAAGGTAGTTTTGAATCAAGGGCTAATCAACATCTGCCAGTTCAACAAAGATGAACTGTTGAGATTTGGACAGTAGGATGTACTCGTAGAGGAATGACCCAAAGGAAGATAAGAGTAGGTGTGAACTGACATAGGTAGTTCTTCTATAATGTTCTGGTTGCTTTCTTGTACAACCCTGCATTATAGAAAAATCACACTTTAGAAACAGCATTTGAAATGTTGACAAAGTAATCATGTTACAGTCAACACATTTTAAAACTTTGCACTTTAGAGACAGTGTTCCCAATTCGTCGATCGTTTTACAGCGAATTCACATTAACGAAACATGTATTATAGCAGAACATGTTGAACCATAGGGTCCGTTACCATGCTGTACGTCTTTATGATCTCTGTTGCTGAACAAAGAGACCTTGGAGTGCAGGTTCATAGCTCCTTGAAAGTGGAGTCGCAAGTAGATAGGATAGTGAAGAAGGCGTTTGGTATGTTTTCCTTTATTGGTCGGAGTATTTCGTACAGGAATTGGGAAGTCATGTTGCGGCTGTACAGGACATTGGTTAGGCCACTGTTGGAATATTGCATGCAATTCTGGTCTCCTTCCTATCGGAAAGATGTTGTGAAACTTGAAAGGGTTCAGAAAAGATTTACAAGGATGTTGCCAGGATTGGAGGATTTGAGCTATAGGGAGAGGCTGAACAGGTTGGGGCTGTTTTCCCTGGAGCGTCGGAGGCTGAGGGGTGACCTTATAGACGTTTACAAAATTATGAGGGGCATGGATAGGATAAATAGACAAAGTCTTTTCCCTGGGATCGGGGAGTCCAGGACTAGAGGGCATAGGTTTAGGGTGAGAGGGGAAAGATATAAAACAGACCTAAGGGTCAACTTTTTCACGCAGAGGGTGGTACGTGTATGGAATGAGTTGCCAGAGGATGTGGTACAATTGCAACATTTAAGAGGCATTTGGATGGGTATATGAATAGGAACGGTTTGGAGGGATATGGGCCAGGTGCTGGCAGGTGGGACTAGATTGGGTTGGGATATCTGGTTGGCATGGGCCGAAGGGTCTGTTTCCATGCTGTACATCTCTATGACTCTATGACTATGACTCTGTTGGGTTGCAGTAGGTTGTGGATGTGTTCAAAGAGGGGTCATATGGGACTTGAAACGTTAACTATGTTTCTCTCTTGACAGATGATATCAGACCTACTGAATTGGCTCCAGCACGTGATGATTTTTATTATAGTAATTCCACATGCTACTGTATTAGCTCTGTAGAAGTTCTTTACGGTCTTGATAATAGGTGGTTTTGGTGATAGGTAGGATATGGAAATTGAAGCGGAATTCAAGATCTTCCAAAACACCAAAGTTGTGCACTGACGTACCTGGTTTGATTGAAGAGAAGTTAAATCGAAGACTAAGGTTGAAATTATTGGTTGTTCTCCAATCAGGTTGGATTCAGGTTTGCCAACATTAACTTCAAGAAAACTCCCTTAATATGCCAATGCAGCTGTTGGTGAATGGTAGACTGTTTAATTGTGTGAAATTAAGGAGCTGTGAAACACAGCCTTGGGAGGAAAGGAAATTTGGACAATGAATCAACATTACTGTGAAGCATTTGCAGTTTTATGTAATACTGCTGGGAAGTAAATGTGGGATACTCAGGTCTTTGCTTCTAATTACCAACTGAGGCTTGGAAAAGATTGTTAGGCATTTTAATATGAAGAAAATTGTGGTTTAACAAAGTACCACTCTTTGAAAATCAATTTCATAGCTTATTTCCTTCTTTAAGAATTTTGTAACTCATTACAAGAACATGTTTGTGATGATATTTAAGGATGACTCCATAGTCGTTACTAATAATTTTTGTGTAAATGTGTGTAACATATTATTTTTTTCAATTTTGTTTTGCAGGGAAATAGTAAGAAAAGACATTGAAGCATGGGAAATCTCTGGCCAGTGGTTATTTTCCTGTTACTCTGTTGCCAAGGAATATGCATGTGTCTCAGGTACAAAACTGGTTCTGCTTCTGTGCCATTTTTCTAGAATCAGATTATCCCAACATATTTTTACCATTTAAATTCTACCTTAGAATTTTATTTTAAGAAAGAGAAAACAATATCCAAACAACAGACTGAAGAGTCACAGTAAAACCTTATCGATGGAATAAAATTCACAAAAGATAATTCATCAGGTACGTTTAATCTTACTGAAAAATATATGATGGCACAGTGTGTGTTTTGTTTCTCTACAGGTCTTGTGGACATCTCCCCAGAAGAATTGCGATTGGAATATTATAACAGTAAAGCAGGAGGCAGCTTGTCAAATTATGTAAGAACTGTATGCTTTTGAAGTCATTTTACGAATATGAAGTGGAAGCGTTGGACTAATCAGTCATGTTAGCTGATGCACTTTTGAGTGTTGTTTCTGCCTCTTCTTGTGGTAAGGCAAAATGGTGACTTCTGATCCTGAATCTATGTTCTTTGCAGAGGTAATTGTCTACTTCTTAGGTAAGTTTTCGAGCATGAAGATTCCTGACATTCTTTCATTCCTATCAATGAAAGAACCTCATTGATAACATCTTTTGATGGTTGCCGAAGCTAAAGTGAGAATGGTGTAACCTAGAACGGGTTTATGGATGAGATGATACTTTGCTTGACTGCAAAGATGGAAATACTCTCGTCATGTGAGATGTCACTGATTCACAAGGTGTAGCTGTTGCTGTCTGAGCCACCGTTTACTGACTATCCCTCATTGCCCTTGAGAAAGTTTGTGGTGAGTTGCTGCCTTGAATGACTAAAGTCCAGTATTGAAAGCAGACTGATAGTATCATTAGGGAGGGCATTCCAGGATTTTGACCCATTGACAGTGAAGGAATGATAATATATTTCCCAGTTTGGATGGTGAGTGATTTGGAAGGGAACTTGCAAGTGGTGGTGTTCCTGTGTATCTGATTCTCATGTCCTTCTGGATGGTACTCGTCAGGACTTTGGAAAGTACTGTCTAAGCCGCGTTGGTGAATTTCTGCAGTGCATCTTGTAGATTGTTGCTCAGTAGCTGCAGTGTGCACTATGTGGAAGGAGTAGATGCCTGTGGGTGTGCTCCTAATCACAATGGCTGCTTTGTCCTGGTAAGCGTCTTAAACGTTTTCAAGCAAGTGGAGAATATTTTGTAAGCTTTCTGACTTGTGCCTTGCAGATGGTGAATAGGCTTGGGAAGTTAGAAGAAAAGTTACTTGCTGCAAGACTCCTAGCCTCTGGCCTGCTCTTATAGCCCGAGTACTTATGTGGCTGGTCCAGTTCAGTTGCTGGTCAGTGGTAACCCCCAGGAAGTTGATAGCGGGGAATTCAGTGATGGTGATGCTATTGAATGTCGATTGTTAGTTTGTCTTTTTGAAGATGGTTGTTGGTTCTTTAGCATAAATGTTATTTGCCACTTGCAAGCCCAAGCCTGGTTATTGTCCATGTCATGTTGTATTTGAACATGGACTGCTTTAGTATCTAAAGAGCTTTAAGTGATGTTAAACATTGGTGCAGTTGTCAGCGAGCTTCCCCACTTCTGACCTTCTGGTGAATGGAAGGTCATGGATGAAGCAGCTGAGGACGATTGGACCTAGGACACTGCCCTGAGGAACTTCTGCAGAGATGTTCTTGGAGCTGTGATGACTGACCCCCAACAACCACAACCATCTTCCTTTTATGTCAGATATGACTTTAATCAGCAAACAATTTTCTCTCTGATTCCCTTTGACTCCAGTTTTGTGAGAGCACTTTGATGGCACACTCTCAAATTCAACTTTGATGTCAAGAGCGGTCACTCTTACCCTACCTGTGCAATCCAGCTGTTTTGTCAATGTTTGAAGTAAGGCTGTAATGACATCAGGAGCTGAGGGACCTAAATATTGTTAGTGAGCAGATTATTGCTAACCCAAGTGCTGTTTGTTAGCACTGATACCTTGCATTATTTTACTGATATTCAAGAATGAACTGATGGGAAAGTAATTGGCAGATTGGATTTGTCCTTTTTTTATTGTACAGGACGTACTTGGGCAATTTTCCACATTATTGGATAGATGCCAGTGTTGTAGCTGTATTGTAACATGCAGGATGGGGGCGTGTCAAGTTCTGAAGAGTTATAGAGTGCATAGTTTTTACAGTATCCAGTCCATCAAGCATTTATTAATATCCCAAAAAGTGAATTGAATTGGCTGTAGACTGGCATCTTAATGCTGGAAACCTCTGGAGAAGGCCAAAATGGATTATCCACTCAGAACTTTGGACTGAAGATAGTTGCAAGTGCTTCAACCTTATTTTTTGCATCAGTGTGCTAGGCTCCACAATTATTGAAGATGGCGCTGTTTATAAATTATCCTCCACCGTTCATGACGAGCTATGGCAGGACTGCAGAGTTTATATCTGACCTCTTCATTGTAGAATTGATTAGCTCTGACTTTCACTTCCTGCTTATTCTGTTTGGCTCACAATTAGTCCTGTTTTGTAACTTCATAAGGTTGACTTTTTAGCTATTTCTGGTGCTAATCCTGGCATGCCCTCTTTCACTCTTCATTAAATCAGAAGAATGTTATGGTAGAGTAGGAATATGCTGATCTGTGAGGGCGTAGATTGCATTGGACTACAATTTGGCTGCCACTGAGGGCCTACAGCACCTCATAGATGCCCAATTTTGATTTACTACCTATCCCATTTAGCACAGTGATAGTTTCACAGCATGTGGTAGGGTAGTCTAATGTTCTTTCAATATTGTAATTTTAGTGGTTCACTAATGTCTTTTTGGGAAGAAAATCTGCCAGCCGAACCTGGTCTGCTTGACATGTCACACGAGTCCCAAAGCAATGTGGTTGACTCTCAAGTGCCCTGTGGAAAATTGGGGATGAGCAATAAATACTGGCCTGGCCACTGACATCCGTATCCCGTGAATGAATAAAAAATATCTTCTCTATGTGAAGACTGGACTTCATGTCCACAAGTTGAATTCACTTGCTTTGGTGGGGTTCAATCCCACGACTGTGGTTGCGAGACCAACAATGATACCACAAGGCTATTGCCTCCCCTTTCTTTTCCAGTATAATTAATTGAAATAGATTTACACTGACTTAACAATAGGGAGTGGTACATCGACCCAACTTTTTCTAAAATTTGGCATATGCACCATAATTTTAGCTATTACGATGCAAATCTTGCTTGGAGCTGTTACTAACTTCTCCAATTCATCTTTTATTCTAATTAGAATACATTCCATTGACCTAAGAGTTAAAGTGAGGACACACTGACATTCCACAAATTGGGAGCATGTTTAAGTGAACTAAAGCACCTTTATAATGTTTTAGTGTAGAGAATGTGGTCCTGGAAAAGCACAGTCAGTCAGGCAGCATCCTTGGATGACTGACTGCTCCTTGGATGCTGTTTGATGAGCTGTGCTTTTCCAGCGCCACACTATTGAATCTGATCTCCAGCATCTGCAGTCCTTACTTTCTCCTCCCTGTAAAATGTTTTAATAAACCTGAATCTAAACTTATTTTAATCTAAGCTATTCCTTTTTGGAATGCTTGTTAGTTTCATTGTGCATGATCTATGAACTAAGGCCTTGCGTGACACCCATGTTGTTAATGATTCAGAAACAAAATAATTTACTTTATTTTCATGGATTGCAAGAGCATAAATGGAGCAAAACAATCCAGTATTGAATTTTAAGTTATTGAAATCTCTGGTTAGCAGTTACCTTGAATGAGAACTGAAAGTCATGCATCCAAAATATTTAGAATAACATGCTGACTGAGAGCAAATAGACTTAATGCTCTCAGCTATATGTCCATCACATTACTTTTTTTGAAGCAATAATTCTTAATTAAAGTAAAAATAATTCAAATGATTCTTCTTTAGTAGCAACAAGACATAGGAACAGGAGTAGGCCATTCAGCCTGTCAATCCTGTTCTGCCTGTCAATCCTGTTCTGCCTGCCATTCATCGAGGTCATGGCTGATCTGTGTTCTAACTCCATATGCCTGCTTTTGGCCCATATTTCTCAATATCTTTGCTTAACAAAAATCTATCTATCTATCTCAGGTTTAAATTTGACAAATGATCTAGTATGAACTGCCATTTGTGAAGTGGGTTACAAACCTCTAACACCTTTTGTGTGCAGAGGTGCTCCCTAATATCTTTCTTGAATGGCCCTAATTGGCCCAGAGTTCTAGAATCCCCATCTTTATCATCCAGTCCATTCTTGTTAATATCTTGAAGACTGATCAGATCACCCCTTAAACTTCTAAGTTCTAGAGAAAACAGACATAACCTTATATAATCTGTCTTCATAGCTACATTTCAGGAGTTAAGTTATCATTCTTGTAGACCTAATTGTATTCCTTTCAAGACCAATATATCTTCCCTAAGATGTGGTGCCAAGATCTGTTTGGAGTACTCCAATTGGGATCTAACCAGGTTTTATAGCTGCCGCATAACTTTTGCATCCTTAAATTCCAGTCCTTTAGATTTAAAGGACAGCATTGTTAATTACTGAATCTGAACAATTACATTAAGTATATGTTAGTTGTAATGTTAATTTCTAATTGTTAGTCTGAAATTTTTTTAAAATTGTATTTTGTTGCAGGCTGACTCCATTAGGCAGTTATCAAATCAACAGAAGAACAGAATGCTTGAAATTAAGAAACCAAATTCATCTGTAAGAAGTTCAATGGTAAGCTGTAATTGGGAAAAGACTGAAAATGTGTATGTAAAATAAATGGTAATTAATTTGTATTTGTGTCATTTTAAAATGTTCCAGTAGGCTTAGATTTTGCAGCTGTTATCCTCACCCTATTTATGAAGTAAATCAAAGCAACTTCTGGCATCTGTGCATGTACAATTGAACATAGAAATCAGGAAATTACTGTCTGCATTACACTGTTCCTCCTCCTCTCTAACATAGGTGCAAAAGCATAAATTTGTGGTACTCACCTACTAGATACTCACTAGTCCAAAAAAGGTTAGAATTTGTCCATATAATTGCTTTTAAATTTATAACAGCATTGTCAATCTTAACTGTTATCAAACAATCACAGTGACGGTGAAAATTAACTTTTACCTGTCTTGCCCTTTTAAGATATTAAAAATAATATTGTATTTCCAAAATTCATTACCTCTTGAAGGGTCACTGAACCCAAATGTTAACTCTGCTTTGTCTCCACAGATGCCAACCTGGTGAGTTTCTCCAGCAATTTTTTTAATTTAGTTTCAGACTTCCAGTATCAACAGTTCTTTGTTTTTATTTTTACTTTACCTTTTTTTTGTCTCTTACCTCTCTCTTAATTCCATCTAGCCATCTTAATTTTATTTTCTGTAGCTAATTTTACATTGAATTATTTCTTCTAACTTGGGATGTCTGCTTGTCTCAGTGAAGATTCATCAATCTAATCATGGATTCACTAACTTGCCTAACCCCTCATGTTCATCCGAGGTTCCCTGTAAAAAGGACTATGTTGCTTTGACACTAACAATTACTAAATCCAGTGCAAAAGCTCACAGAAAGTGAATAGCATTGAGCAATGTGCATCTTTCATTCACTGCTAATCATTGTGTGTCATTGTGCTTATATAATACGTTATCAGACCTTTAAAAAAGAACTGCATGACATAAAGTTAATATCTTTAAAATAGTGTCTCTATTATCTAGGCAAATGCAGTCACTGTTTTATAGACATGCAAATTGAGAACACAAGTAGGTTACTTGTCTCCTTGAGTCTGTTCTACTTCTCAATTAGATCATATCTGATTCAATTGTGTTTTGAATTCCATCCAACCCTAAGAGTCTTTGACTTGCATGTCTACCGAATATCATCATCTTTCTTAATTTAATGGCCAGGCAAAGGTAGAGAAGGACGGAAATTGGAAGTAAAGATAATTAATTTTTTTTCCAATTCCAAATGAAAGCAAAAGCAGCACTGGTGCAATCATTGATGTATCAGAAGAAGAGTTCTGGGAGAGGGGCAGATTAGGACTCTAAAAAGGAATGTTCATCTGCTCCACAAAGCAACAGAAACCATCTGGGTACCTTGGCCAGACTTTTGACTTGGAGAATGTGAAACGTGTTTAAGAAAAGAATTAGCTCAGCCAGGCAATGGAGAAGAGCGGTGCTGGATGAGGACGATTCAGATCTACTAGCAAAGAAGAACTGAAGAGTCTTCTGAACATTGATGGGGCAATGGGTGTGTAGAGAGATTGTAAGTCCAAGACGAAGAAGGCAACAGAGGCCAAAAAACTGGGAATTGTGGAACTGGCATAAAGCATCACAAAAGTAGCTGGAAAGAGATTGAACAAGGGAGGAAAAAGTAGTCAAGATGGAATGAAATAAGTTCAGTGGAGCAGGAACAGACTGAAACAATGGGTCTACAAGTGCAGCCCTGTTTGTGGATTTTGGGAAGGTGGTAGAAGCTGACCGCAGGATTAAGGTCCATAAGATGGGCAACTGTGGAGGAAAAAACTCCAGAGCAGGTGAAGTCAGTGACAACCCTGGAAACAAGTTTAATTTTCATTGTTAGGGCCATAGTCCTGGGGGAAAAAAGACATTCAAAACTTGGTGCTCAGGCTCTGCAAGGTAGAGGACCGGCTACCAGACCACAAACCACTCTTGTCAGGAGGTTTGATATCAAAATCTTGAGTTAGACCTGAGAAGAGAGTGTTTTAGAGGCAGACAGGTTGGAATGGGTGAAGAAAGCTGAGAAATGAAGGTGGTGCATGTCACATCAACACCAGGTCACCAGCTGACTGGTTACAGTTTGGGCACACTATATCTCGTAGCAGAAATTGGTCTTTGCAGGGCCCAGCTGAAGCAATATTTCTTTCTTAAATTTTATTTTTTTTTGCTGAGAGCTGAAATAGAAGCGAGGGGCAAGAGGGGTCAGCTAAAGAAGTGCCTGGTAGGAGTTTGCTGTTTTACACAATTCCAGGGTCATTTAACGTGTTTTTAAGAGTGTAGGCACGTTGGAGCTGCTGGACAGTAGAAAACTCACCTCCAATTAATTCATTTTATTCTATTCTGGTAGTGACATAATGTCTCAATATTATTGTCATTACTGATCCTAGCAATTAGTTTTAGTTGAATTACAAGCAGAAGTAAACTTTCTAATACTTGAACTGAACTGATCAGCAACAGGTTTAGTCCCACTGCACATTTGAAGGTGTTTTTAATAAATTGATTCTTCTTTGTACATGATACAGGTGTGTACAAGTAATTATACTTCATATCAAAGCAATTGATACTGGCTGAATTCTAATTTTTTGGGGGGTATTGTAAGTAATTCCCTTTTCTATGGAAAATTTTTTTTTAACCTCTAAAAATTGCACTGAAATCAAAAACTTTCCATAATGATTAAATGTAATTTTGACTGTTTGATGATTAGAACATTAAATACCAAGCTGTTGTTTAAAATTTGAAACGTAGTTCTCTCTAGCTCTCTGCTGTTTCACATCAAGACGTAACCATCGTTGTTGTGTAATGGAATATGTTTTTGCTTTTCTCATATATTGACTGCACCTAGATCTGATGTTGCATGGCACACATGCCGAGTTAAACTGTGTCTACCATTCAGTGACTCTGCTATAATGCCATCATTAAAAGAAGTTTCCCAATTATCATATGTTATCCCAAACTCAGCAGGTCTGGCAGCATCTGTGAAGAGAAAGCAAAGTTAATATTTTGGGTCCAGTGGCCTTTCTTCAAAAGAAGCCTTCTGTAGAAGTCAGTAGAACTGAAACGTTAACTCTGCTTTCTCTTCACAGATTCTGTCAAACCTGCTGATTTTCTCCAGCAATTTCTATTTTTGTTTCAGATTTCCAGTATCTGCAATTTTTTAAATCATATTATATCTGTCATCACATGACCTTTCATCGTTTTTAGTCTTGTGCTGAACTGCTCATTCATTGGAAGTGAGCTTCATGTCTGATCTTTAAACTGACATTATTCTTAGAATTTGATTAATCAAGCAGTTAATAGATTATTCCCTTTGTTGCTTTGTTACTAACTTATGTACTTTTTTTATAACTCTTCGTTAGTAATGTACCTGTCTGGATTGAAAATTATTTGAATTGCTGCCAAAAGTTCAGGGTTACAACACAAATGAATCTATTATCATGATTTATTTTATTTAGAGACTTCAAAACTATAACCTTTATTTTCCTTCTCTGTTTCTCCAGAGTGCTGAATTGAGAAAGCCAAACCAACAGAAACCTGCAACAGGATTTGGTGGAATGCAAACTTCAACCTTTGGCTCATCTGGTAACTGTTGATGTGCAATTACAATATAGATGTCTTAAATTAAATGTACTTCTGTAAAGTAGAAATTTTTTTCTAATCTCTGAAAAATGATGGTGTTAGTTAATTTCCTGTACCATTTTGTGGACTGTCAGCTGTTAAAATGCTAGAAGATTGATCTCTGGTTGCCAAGCTGACATTTTAATCTGCTCTTCCTAAAACTTCAGGAAATTTGTACTATAAAAAATGGAGTTTCAGTTAAACCTTTGAGGAATGCAACAAATAAAAGTATAATGTAATGCTGGGGGTCTGGGCACTTGGGGTCACGTAGAGGTGTTTTGAGAATCTGTGCTGTCAGGTGTCGATAAATAATAAAGGAGAGATGCCTCTAGTATGTAATATAAAACTTGCTCTTGACTCTGAGCTGTGTCACTCCTGATGGGTCAAGATGATCATGACAAATTTAAGTCAAGCTATTATAATCCATCTATAATTCCTTAATATAGCTATTAGTGTGCACTAGTTGGAAATTTGTTTGTGCAAGAAAGAGGGCCTTCGTATCAATTTATACACCAGTGCCACAAAGCTTAACAGTTCTAATACAAGTAAACTAATTTACAATGTAAATTCTATTCTAAGTAGCAGGTGATTTAGCCCATCTCTAATATGGCAGTGCTGCAAGTTACTAATTTAGTTCTTTTTCCTGTATTTGTTTCAGAAAGTATCAATTCAAACATCGAGCTGTCTTTTCTCAGTACCACTTTTACATTCAAATTTTATCATTTAACTTTTTTGCTACTGTAGACTAAGTTACTCATCTCAGTGCTGTACTGATATGATTAATTCACTGTTTGAATGGTTCTTAATCATTTAAGACATTTAGACTAATTTTTAGACTAATTGCGTACTACTGTTGAAATAAATAAAACCCCTGGAATTTTCATTTCCAAAGTTTTTCAAGTCAATTTTTATGAGGCCTGTAACACTTATGAATAGGTTTGAAGTGAAGCAGTTGAGTTCATATTTGATTTTGAGATCTGTTTCCCTGGTGGCTTACTGAAATAACATGACTCACTTCGGTTTTGTTTCTTTTCTAAGGCTTTGCCTCCAGCTCTGTAAACAGCAGCTCATTTAGCTTCAAACCCAGTGCTGGATTTGGCAATACCACAACAACATCACAGTTTGGAAATTCTTCAGCACCTCTGTCAGGATTTGAAACCAAACGAGCCTCTTCCTCGGTGTTTGGAAATACGTCAACGTTTGCACTTCCCACTTCCACACCAGCTTCAGCCCCTGGTGCATTTGGTGGTTCTGCTACCAGCTCAGCTGCAAGTGCTGCAGTGTTTGGAAGTTCTACTCCTTTTGGAAGCAACTCAACAATGGGTTCTTCTGGTTTTGGGGGTTCTGCATCTGCCCAAGCACCGACATCCTCTGCGTTTGGGAGCACTGTAACAACAACAACAACAAATGTTTTTGGAGGAAATGTAATTGCACCAGCAAATAGTTTTGGGAGCAAAGGAACAACAACAACAACAGCAACAACAAATGTTTTTGGGAGCACAGCAGCATCAGTATCTCAGTCCCAAAGCATTCCTGTTGGCAATAATTCAGTTAACGGAAACGATAAGTTGTATACACCTCGGACAGAACTCTCAGCAGATGACTTACAAGAATTTGAAGCAAAGAAGTTCACTCTAGGAAGGATCCCTTTAAGGCCACCACCAATCGAACTTCTAAATGTGTAAATTCGACGAAATATAATTACATTGATTACTTGCCATGATACTTCATTATGCACTAGAAATTATGTTTTTTGAATTTATTTTAATTCTTGGTATATCTGCTATAATCAGTAATATAGGGAATTTAACTTTATAGTAATTTATTGGATTGATTATAATTTCTTTCTCTCCAACTCTTCCCATGTGTTCAATTTCCCCATCTTAAAAAAATTCACAAATATTTGTCAACAGCATCACTCTTTTTGCAAAAGTTGGAATAAACCCACCTGCAATTATTTCTGTATTGGAATTATGTGCTGCCCTTAAGGAGGTATGCAGATTGATAAGTGGTTCATTTGCACCAGTGACTAGGAGGAAGAAAATGAATATATTAACAACAAATGAATGCTGGAAGCACTGAAACGTCAAGCTGTAATTTGCAAGATGCTGAGCATGATTGTAAGCAGAAAACATTGGTATCCCTTAATTAGCTTAATAAAGTTAGAATTACTCTTGAGCGACCTTTAGGATAAATTATTTCAACTTAACAAGCAAGATTTGTATGCAGTACACAACTTAACTGTCTTTTTTTAAAAAAAGCTGAAATGCACTGTACATTTTTACTTTAAGGTTTATTTAACTATCTACAGTGCCAATTGTAATTGTTCTAAAATGAATTTGTATTTAACAAAAACACATTATTTTAAATTTCATGTAAAAATATGCATATCAGGAGTGTTTCCATTTTGATGCATCCTAGGAGTACAGATTGTCTACTTGTCCCCAATAAGATGTATACTGTAATTTGCCTGAGTTAACCTGATAATTACCTATTCCCACAATTGTTATATTTTGTACCTTTTTAAGCCTTATAATTGTGAACTTGTGACTCCAATTATTATTTTAGTGCTGAGTTTGAATCTGTACATTTTAGAAGGGAAACCAAGTTATTTAACACTGTCAGGAAGTCTCAAATCTCTTCACAATCAATGGTAAATGGTGTATGAGTTTTCACCTATTGTATGCGGGTAGCCTTTTTTTGCTTGTTTGCTGCTTTTAATATTTTTATGTGAAATATTTAGCAAATCACATTAAAGTGCCAAATACAGAATTATATGGTGCCTGTATTTATTGCTGTGGTAGAAATATTTATGAATTGGCCATTTTTTGAATAGTTTCAGATGAATGACTTGGAGAGGAGAAGTGCAAATATTCTTCATTCATTCACCCTTCACAAAACGATGGAAAAAAATCTGTAATCATGTTGTTCACTTTGCTTTTAAAAAGGCTGCAAGTTTTCTGGTTTTAAATATTCATTAGTCAACCTGTTTGTCCCTCATGAGCAGAAGAAAATACCTACCACTTCCAAGGAATTACTTGTGCATTTAAGGATGTCCTTGTTCCTCTATTCTTTTTTTAAAATTATTTTCTCCTATTTGCACTACCATGCATTTTTGTTCTACATACATAGTGAATTTCTCTACATCATCTTGAAGGATTTTAAAGTTAGTTTGGCCATTTGCCAAACTAACAAGTACTTAGGTTTGCCTACAAAGGACAAATGATAACAGAAGATGGTAAATGTGCTGCCAAAGTCAGAAGCTGGGATAGAGGTATCCTTCATTTTCATGAAATTTCAGGCTTAAAACAAGAAGAAAACCTTAAAATTCTCCTTTTTGAACATTTCCCTGCATGGTTCAGAGACCTGAACAATAAATAAAGAAAATTAGAGGCCTTTCAAATGTAGATGATAAGATGTCTTAGGATCTGTATATGGAAGTTTACATATACAAGTTGAAAAATGAAAAGAAAATATTAGTATTTTGGAAATTTTGATTCTAGAGGGCAAAGTGGAGGGTAGCAGGTGAGAGATCATCATAAATGTATTCAAACAGCAGAATACTGCAGGTGCTGAATTGAAACAATACTAGGAAAAATAGCCAAACTATCTAGTGCAGAGAGAGGATCAGAATTAACATTTGAGGGATTGGATATCCGAGTTGGTTCAAGACATGCATTGAAGGCTCAAGTCGGATGAGTATTATGAAGCACAACCACAGATCTGGTAGGAGTAGTTGCAAGCAGAAGATGCAAGAGCCAAAATGGCTGTTTAATTTAATTAATGTTAGTTGTTTGCTCCATCTATCATTTTATATCTATCACACAGATGCATCAGAACAGGTGAACTCAAGTGCAGTCCTGCTGCTACATTGCTACTTCCAAATGCTTGTATTTTCATATCTGGTCTTGAGTGCAATGCTTTATTTAATGCTTCTATGCACACTACATCTGCATTTCATTTTTCCATTCTACCTTCAAATTATAAAAACTAAAACTTGAAGGGCAGTAAGAATTACCTACTTTCTAAAAATCCAATGATTTCATTTCAGCTTATAAATTCCAATTGTATACAGACCTCCCTTGTCCACTATTCACCTTTCTGCAAAGACAAGTTACTCCAAGTTTACAGTCTTTCGTAATGATAGATCAATCTTGTAATGCTTTTTGTCAACTTTGTCATTTGAATCTTAATTAGTTGGCATAGCTTTGTGAGGGACAGGTTATGCCTCACAAATCTTATTTAGTTCTTTGAGGATGTTACTAGACAAGTTGATGAGGGTCGAGCTGTGGATGTGGTGTATGTGGACTTTAGCAAGGCATTTGATAAGGTTCCCCATGGTAGGTTCGTTCAGAAGGTCAGTAGGAATGGGATAGAGGGAAATTTAGCTGTCTGGATACATACTTGGCTGGTCAATAGAAGACAGCGAGTGGTAGTGAAAAGAAAGTATTCTGCCTGGAAGTCATGGTGTTCCACAGGGCTCTGTTCTTGGGCCTCTACTCTTTGTAATTTTTATTAATGACTTTCGTGAGGAGATTGAAGGATGGGTTAGCAAGTTTACAGACGACACAAAGATTGGGGGTGTCGTTGACTGTATAGAGGACTGTTGTAGGCTGCAGCGTGACATTGACAGGATGCAGAGATGGGCTGAGAGGTGGCAGATGGAGTTCAACCTAGATAAATGCAAAGTGATGGATTTTGAAAGGTTGAACTTGAAAGTTGAGTACAGGATTAAAGACAGGATTCTTGGCAGTGTAGAGAAACAGCGGGATCTTGGTGTGCAGGTACATCGATCTCTTAAAATTGCCAGACAAGGGTTGTTAAGAAAGCATATGGTGTTTTGGCTTTCATTAACAGGGGGATTGAGTTTAAGAGCCGTGAGATCTTGTTGCAGCTCTATAAAACTTTGGTTAGACCGCACTTGGAATTCTGTGTCCAGTATTATAGGAAAGATGTGGATGCTTTGGAGAGGGTTCAGAGGAGGTTTACCAGGATGCTGCCTGGAATGGAGGGCTTATCTTACGAAGAGAGGTCGACTGAGCTCAGACGTTTTTCATTGGAAAAAAGAAGGAAGAGAGGGGACCTAATTGAGGTGTACAAGATAGAGAGGCATAGATAGAGTTGATAGCCAGAGACTTTTTCCCAGGGCAGAAATTGTTAACACGAGGGGTCATAGTTTAAAGATGTTTGCGGAAAGTATAGAGGGGATGTCAGAGGTGGGTTCTTTATGCAGAGAATTGTGAGAGCATGGAATGCGTTGCCAGCAACAGTTATGGAAGCGAGTCATTGAGGATATTTAAGAGACTGCTGGACATGCATATGGTCACAGATATTTGAGGGTTCGTACATTTTCCCTTACATGCGGATCAATGGTCGGCATAACATCGTGGGCTGTTCTGTGCTGTACTGTTCTATGTTCTAACTAATACAGAATCTTAATTTTTGACAATTTACTGAAGTTATCTGTCCAGAGAACTGTAGATTAGATTAGATTAGATTAGATTACAGTGTGGAAACAGGCACTTCGGCTCAACAAGTCCACACCGACCCGCCGAAGCGAAACCCCACCCATACCCCTACATTTACCCCTTACCTAACACTACGGGCAATTTAGTATGGCCAATTCACCTGGCCCTGCACATCTTTGTCACTGTGGGAGGAAACCGGAGCACCCGGAGGAAACCCACGCAGACACGGGGAGAACGTGCAAACTCCACACAGTCAGTCGCCTGACTGTATAATAGGTGTGAGATGGGGAAGGAGATCCTGTGACTTGTGATTTGTTGTTTTGGTTAGGCATTTTAGCATTACATTTGTTCATTAGTGTTGTGTATGATTTGAAATTGTTTAGCACACCTGCTGCGCTGTAAGTACAAATGGAACCAAAGTGAACATTTGGTACTGCACTTTATGACGTGGTTTTAAAAACTTGACGAGATTGGGAAGGGGAGGAATTTTAAATTTAAGTTTGGGTTTAGAAGTGGTTGGTTAAAAGAGCTGAAAATGATGGTGCCCAAGGAGTCCATCTGCCATCTATTTTTAACAGTGTGTTCATCTGTGTGCATGAAACCTCATGCAAGGCAGGCTGCCAATTGAAATATGGTAAAGGCAATTAACTCTTTACATGGTTTTCTAAATTAGCTTGGAATTATTGGATTTCTTTGAATCCCCAGTGAAAGGGTGGAGAGAGAACTGAAAATTGAAGGGTCCAAACAAATACTTGGTAAATATCTTGTTGTGTAATTAGACATCCTAGTTGTTTCCTTGCCTAATTGGAAGACTCTTTGCTCACAGGAATTGCTCTGAGATTTAGCTTTTACTACCTTGGGGTTGACTTCCAGTAATTCACAGGCCGTTTCCTTTGTGTTGGAGTCTTGTGTCTGATGGATATTGCTCATCTTATCTATCCAGGAAAAGTGTTACTTATGCAGCTTTATTTAACCCCAGATGAAGACCAAGGTGAACTGCAGCAATATGAGAAATGCCAGCAAAAACAGCAATCTTCTTATCAACCTGCTTCGAGGGGCAGAAACACAAATGAGAAGCAGGAATTGGCCATTCAGCCCAACAAGCCTGCCTTGTCTTTCAATGTGATAATGGCTGATTCTTTATCTCAATGCTTTATTCCTGATCTCTTTCCATACTATTTGACACTCTTTACACATAGAAATGTACCTCAAGACTCCTGGAAGCTTAAGTACAAAAATAGAGACAAAATACATGCAGATGCTGGAATCCAAGATAGACAAGCAGCAAGCTGGAAGAACACAGCAAGCCCGGCAGCATCAGGAGGTGGAGAAGTCAACGCTTCAGATGTAACTCTTCTTCAGGACTGGGGACGGATGAAAGGGGAGGGTGAAGAGTAAGGCTGAGTGGTGAGGTAGTGGTAGGTTAACGCAGAGACCTTTATTGGTCAATGGGAGGAAAGAATAGAGTTGGTAGCTGGAAGGAAGGGTCAGAGGAATGGAAGGGAGAGGGAGGGGCCAGAAAGGGAGTTGGGGGGGGGGGGGGTTGAGAAGGGAGGTTATTTGAAATTGGAGAACCCAGTGTTGAGACGTCTGGGCTGTTGGCTGCCCAGGCTGAAGATGAGGTGGTGTTCCTCCAATTTTTGGTCTGATTCATTGTGGCAATGGAGGAGGCTGAGGATTGTCATGTTGGGAAAGGAATGGGATAGAGAATTAAAATGGGCGGTAATTAGGAGGTCAGGTCAGCTCTTGTGGGTCCAGCTGAGATGCTCAGCAAAATGTGCCCTGAGTTTATGTTTGGTCTCCCCTATGTAGAGAAGACAACATCTGGAGCACCTGATGCAGTAAACCAAGTTGGAGAAGCGGCAGGTGAACTTCTGTCTCACCTAGAAGAATTGTTTGGGGCCCTGGGTGGAGGTGAGGGGGTGGTGTGCCAGTAGGTTTTGAATCTTTTCTGGTTGCAGGGAAAAGTACCTAGGGGTTCAGGGTTTCTTTAGTGGAGAGATTGGTATGAATCAAGGAATGGCAAAGAGAACAGTCCTTGCAGAAGACAGAGGAGTTGGGAAGGTGGTAGGGTCCAACTGGATTTGGCAGAAGTGTTTAAGGATGACACATTGGATGTGGAGACTGGTAGGTGAGGACAAGGGAGACCCTGTCTTTATTGCATTGGGGGGTGGGTTTAGAGCAGTGGAGCGGGGAATGGAAGAGATGCAGCGGAGGGCTATCTGGATGATGGAGGGGATAAGTATGTTGTTCAAAATAGGTGACATCTGGGATGTCTGGGAGTGGAATGTCTCCTCATCCAAGTAGATGCAACAGGGGTGGAGGAGTTGGGAAAATGGGATGGAGTTTTTGCAGGATACGGGTGAGAGAAGGTATAGTCCAGGTAGTTATGAGAGTCTGTGGGTTTATAGTAAACATCCATCTGTAGATTGTCGCCAGAGATGGAAATGAAGAAATCAAGAAAAAGGGAGGGAGGTGTCCGAGAAAGACCAAGTGAATTTAAGGGCTGGTGGAAGTTGTGGGCGAAATCAGTGAACTGCTCCAATTCAGCCTGGGTGCAGGATACAGCACTGATGCAGACATCGATGTAATGATGGAAGAGTTGGGGCGCAGTCCCTGTGTAGGTACTGAAGAGGGACGTTTTGGAATAGCTGACAAAGAGGGAGGTGTGGTAAGGCCCATCTGAGTGCCCATGGCCAACTAGCCCATAGTATCTGCTGGTGAATACAGTTCTATTCAATAACAATGTAGATAGGGACTTGAACCCTGATAATAATACAATTTTCAAGGAGATATCTAATGCTTTTGTGCTTGGCAAGTCAAGTCTTCAGTGCTCTTTACTTCTCAAAGCAGAATTAGGACTTAGTTCCCTAAATATGGGGATTATTCTCTGAAGACCTGTGAAGACATTGATGCCTGTTTTTGAGATACAATCACTTGACCATGAGAATTGTCATCAAGCAAGCAGTCAAGAATCTGAATTTGTGTTTTACCTATCTGGATGCGGGAATGTCCTTCATCATTTACCAGCTAGAGTATTAAGAGTCAAAGTGCTCTGCTGGGCCTCGTATAACATAATGCAATAGCAAGGACTGGAGCTACAGGAGGATGGAACTGAGGATCCTACTGATTCTTCAGATGAGGAGGGGCTTGATCGATGCGGGTACTAGTTACATTTCATATGATTGTCTGAGATGACCTAAGTCAGAAAGTGTTCAATGACTCTGAAACAGTGCATCCACCTGGTAATCTGAAACAGTTTGCCATCACCTCACCCCACAATTTCCCAACATAGCGATCCTACAATCAAAACAAATTAATCGTGTTTAACTCTTGTCTTACCATTCATTAGAAGTGAGAAGGCCATGTGCCAAATAAATGGGTAATATAGGAAATGCTGCAAATAATATTAGAGAGCAATTAAACAGTTATTAATGTAAAATGATGTTAACATTCATGTATAGATCCTTGTGTGATGACAGATATTTAATCTTTTTCTACTACTCCTGTGTAGAACAACTTCTGTATTTCAGCAAGTTACTTGTATCCCTGATTACAGAGATATGTCTGGGCAATGTCCATTGGATCTTTCTGTTATTATGATAGTGCCAAATATGAGCTATCAAATTTTAACTTTCATTATCTGATTGTTACTCTGCAGCCTTACATGGATTAAAATTGTTTTTTTTAAACAAAATAACATGGACTGAAATGGCTGCAGTGGTCACTTGTTGTTCAGATCAGAGTGGTGCAGGAAAAGCACAGCAGGTCAGGCAGCATTCGAGGAGCAGAAAAATCGACATTTCAGGCAAAAGTCCTTCATCCCATTCCTTTTGCCCGAAAAGTCGATTTTCCTGCTTCTCGAATGCTGCCTGACCTGCTGTGCTTTTCCAGCACAACTCTGATCTAAACTCTGGTTTCCAGCATCTGCAGTCCTCACTTTTGCCTGCAGTGGTCACTTGGCCATAGATCGAAGTAAACATTGAGAGACTCACGTAGAATAAAGAAAACCACACACAATTGAATTACCAATTTATCTAAGGGCATTGAAACCATGCAAATCAATCAGCAACAAGAAATCCACAAGATGTGTTTTAATTCATACATGTGATAATTTCATGTTGTGAGCTGAAAGTCTCACCTGTTCGCTAATCATATTGGAAAGACAATGTAGCCGGAGTTGTAATATACACTGAATTATATTTAACAGCTGCTTTTGAACAGCAAAGGTGATAGAAGAAAAAATAAATTTGTGACAACAAGAGCTGGAACTGTCTCTTTCCCAGCCTGTCTTTTTCACCATCTCAGTGTATAGCGCCTAGAGAGAGGGCAAATTGTTCACCAAGAACTCTAGCATATCTATAGCAGATAGTAACATCCTTCTTTCTTTCATCCAAGAACATCTTGATAACTGGTTCCTTCATTGAAAAGGGATTGGATAGACTGGAGTTGTTTTCTTTAGAGCAGAGGAGAGTGAGGGGTAACACAATATAACATTATGAAAGGCGTAGACAAGGTAAGTGGGAAGAAACGTTTCCCCTTGGTGGAGGGATCAATGACCAGGGACATAAATTTAAAGTAATGGGCAAGAGGTTTAGAGGCAATGTGAGAAAAATTGTTTTCACTCAGAGGATAGTAGGAATCTGAAAATTACTAACTGTAGGGTAGGAGAAACAGAAACCCTCATATCATGTAAGAAGAATCTGGATGTACACTTGCAAATCCCAAGGCAGACAAGTTGATGAGCCAAGTACTAGAAAATGGGAATGGGGAAGTGAGGTAGTAGTTTTTGACCAACACAAACTCGATGGATGAAAGGCACTTTTCAGTGCTATAGGCCTCGATGACTCTATAATATGCTCCAATACTGATTCTATTAAATACTGAAGCTATTTAAAATCGAAAAAAAGCAAGTAAAGTGAGCAAGGTCCTCTTGAGTAAAAATGAAAATAGTAGATAACTAGAAATAGCAGATGAAATGTACAAATATTTTGCTTCTGTATTTCCTATTGATGAGACAGAAAAAGATTGGAAATCAGGAGGTGGAAAGGAAAGAGTAATGTAGCAAGATTACAATCATAACAGAGGTGACACTAAGCATAATAATGGAGCCCCAGGCTAACAATTCTCTGCATTCAGATGCATTTCATCCTAGCGTTTTAAAAGAGATTGCTAATAAGGTATTGGAATCATTGGTATTAAATTCCAAGAATTCCACAGATACAAGAAAAGTCCCATCAGACTAGAAAATAGCAAATATAATCCATCCAGTTAAGAAAGGATGGAAACAGAAAACAGGAACTTATAGGCCAGTTAGCTTGATATCTGTCATGGGGAAGATGTTAGAATCAATAATTAAGGAGACTATAGCTGAGCACTTAGAAAAGCTCAAGATAATTGGAAGGAGTCATCATTAACCAATTTAAATGAGTTATTTGAAGATGTCATGCCCACTGTGGATAAAGGAAGCTTGTGAACATACTTTATTTGGTTTTTCAGAATGTAATTAGGTGTTACATCAAAGGTTAATACAGAAGGTAAAAGCTGATGATGTAAGGGATAACATAGAATAATAATAGAAGAATGGCCGGCTGGCAGAAAACAGAGTATCCATAAATTGTTTTTTGTCTGATTGGCAGGCTGTGATGAGAGGAGACCCACAGGGATCTGTTCTGGGATCTCAACATTTCAGAAATTACGTCAATGGATGGATGAGAGGATACAAAGCATGGTAGCTAAATTTGTAGCTGACATAAAAATAACTCGAAATGTATGTTGTAAAAAAGCATAAGGAAGTTGCAAACCGATATAAATATAGAGTCATAGAGATATACAGCATGGAAGCAGACCCTTCGGTCCAACCTGTCCATGCCGACCAGATATCCCAACCCAATCTAGTCTCACCTGCCAGCACCGAACCCATAACCCTCTAAACCCTTCCTATTCATATACCCATCCAAATGCCTCTTAAATGTTGCAATTGTACTAGCCTCCACCACTTTCTCTGGCAGCTCATTCCATATAAGTACCACCCTCTGCGTGTAAAAGTTGCCCTCTTTTATATCTTTCCCCTCTCACCCTAAACCTATGCCCTCTAGTTCTGGACTCCCCACCCCAGGGAAAAGACTTTGCCTATTTACCCTATTCATGCCCCTCGTAATTTTGTAAACCTCTATAAGGTCATCCCTCAGCCTCCGACATTCCAGGGAGAACAGCCCCAGCCTGTTCAGCTTCTCCCTATAGCTCAAATCCTCCAGCCCTGGCAACATCCTTGTAAATCTTTTCTGAACCCTTTCAAGCTTCACAACATCTTTCTATTAAGAAGGAGACCAGAATTGCACGCAATATTCCAACAGTGGCCTAACCAATATCTTGTACAGCCGCAACATGGCCTCCCAACTCCTGTACTCAATACTCTGACCAATAAAGGAAAGCATACCAAACGCCGCCTTCACTATCCTATCTACCTTCGACTCCACTTTCAAGGAGCTATGAACCTGCACTCCAAGGTCTCTTTGTTCAGTAACACTCCCTAGGACCTTACCATTAAGTGTATAAGTCCTGCTAAGATTTGCTTTCCCAAAATGCAGCACCTCACATTTATCTGAACTAAACTCCATCTGCTAAACTTCGCAGCCCATTGGCTCATCTGGTCAAGATCCTGTTGTAATCTGAGGTAATCCTTCTTGCTGTCCACTACACCTCCAATTTTGGTGTCATCTGCAAACTTACCAACTGTACCTCTTATGCTCGCATCTAAATCATTTATGTAAATGACAAAAAGTAGAGGAGCCAGCACCAATCCTTGTGGCACTCCACTGGTCACAGGTCACCAGTCTGAAAAACAACCCTCCAACACCACCATGCTGTCTTCTACCTTTGAGCCAGTTCTGTATCCAAATGGCTAGTTCTCCCTGTATTCTGTGATATGTAACCTTGCTAATCAGTCTCAAGTGGGGACCCTTGTTGAATACCTTACTGAAGTCCATATAGATCACATCTACCGTTCTGCCCTCATCAATCCTCTTTGTTACTTCCTCAAAAAACTCAATCAAGTTTGTGAGACATGATTTCCCACGCACTAAGCCATGTTGACTATCCCTAATCAGTCCTTGCCTTTCCAAATACATGTACATCCTGTCCCTCAGGATTCCCTCCAACAACTTGGCCACCACCGGCGTCAGGCTCACTGGTCTATAGTTCCCTGGCTTGTCCTTACCACCCTTCTTTAACAGTGGCACCACATTAGCCAACCTCCAGTCTTCTGGCACCTCACCTGTGACTATCGATGATACAAATATCTCAGCAAGAGGCCCAGCAATCACTTCTCTGGCCTCCCACAGAGTTCTAGGGTACACCTGATCAGGTCCTGGGGATTTATCCACTTTTATGCGTTTCAAGACATCCAGCACTTCCTCCTCTGTAATATGGACATTTTGCAAGATGTCACCATCTATTTCCCTACAGTCTATATCTTCCATATCCTTTTCCACAGTAAATACTGATGCAAAATATTCATTTAATATCTCCCCCATTTTCTGCAGCGCCACACAAAGGCCGCCTTGCTGATGCTTGAGGGGCCCTATTCTCTCTCTAGTTACCCTTTTGTCCTTAATGTATTTGTAAAATCTTTTTGGATTCTCCTTGACTCTATTTGCCAAAGCTATCTCATGTCCCGTTTTTGCCCTCCTGATTTCCCTCTTAAGTATACTCCTACTTCCTTTATACTCTTCTAAGGATTCACTCGATCTATCCTGTCTATACCTGACATATGCTTCTGTCTTTTTCTTAACCAAACCCTCAATTTCTTTAGTCATCCAGCATTCCCTGTACCTACCAGCCTTTCCTTTCACCCTGACAGGAATATACTTTCTCTGGATTCTCGTTATCTCATTTCTGAAGGCTTCCCATTTTCCAGCCATCCCTTTACCTGCGAACATCTGTCCCCAATCAGTTTTCGAAAGTTCTTGCCTAATACCATCAAAATTGGCCTTTCTCCAATTTAGAACTTCAACTTTTAGATCTGGTCTATCCTTTTCCATCACTATTTTAAAACAAATAGAATTATGGTTGCTGGCCCCAAAGTGCTCCCCCACTGACACCTCAGTCACCTGCCCTGCCTTATTTCCCAAGAGTAGGTCAAGTTTTGCACCTTCTCGAGTAGGTACATCCACATACTGAATTAGAAAGTTGTCTTGTACGCACTTAACAAATTCCTCTCTATCTAAACCCTTAACACTATGGCAGTCCCAGACGATGTTTGGAAAGTTAAAATCCCCTACCATAACCACTCTATTATTCTTACAGATAGCTGAGATCTCCTTACAAGTTTGTTTCTCAATTTCCTTCTGACTATTAGGGGGTCTATAATACAATTCCAATAAGGTTATCAACCTTTTCTTATTTCTCAGTTCCACCCAAATAACTTCACTGGATGTATTTCCAGGAATATCCTCCCTCAGCACAGCTGTAAGGCTATCCCTTATCAAAAATGCCACCTCCCCTCCCTCCTCTCTTGCCCCCTTTCTATCCTTCCTGTAGCATTTGTATCCTGGAACATTAAGCTGCCAGTCCTGCCCATCCCTGAGCCATGTTTCCGTAATTGCTATATCCCAGTCCCATGTTCCTAACCATGCCCTGAGTTCATCTGCCTTCCCTGTTAGGCCCCTTGTATTGAAATAAATGCAGTTTAATTTATTAGTTCTACCTTGTCCCTGCCTGTCCTGACTGTTTGACTCGCTTCTGTTCTCAACTGCACCAGTTTCAGATTGATCTCATTTCTCACTATCTCCCTGGATCCCACCCCCCCCCTTACTAGTTTAAATCCTCCCGAGCAGCTCTAGCAAATCTCCCTGCCAGTATGTTAGTCCCGTGTACCCCTTGTTGCATTAGAGCCAGTCTCAATACCAGAAACTTGGCTGTTCGTGTTAAGTTCCCCTGAGAATCGATCACCCCCTATATTTTCCAAAACAGCATACCTGTTTGAAATGGATATATCCACAAAAGACTCCTGCACTAGCTGCCTACCTCCCTTACCTTTCTGGAGTTAACCCATCTATGTGACTATATCTGAGACTTTCCCCCTTCCTATAACTGCCATCCATCACATACTGTTGCTGTTGCAAATTCCTCATTGCTTCTAACTGTCTCTCCAACCGATCCATTCGATCTGGTAAGATTCGCAGCCAACAGCATTTATGGCAGATATAATCCGCAGTAACCCTTAAACTCTCTTTAAACTCCCACATCTGACAAGAAGTACATATCACCTATTAAAGGCCATTTTTGCTCCTTCACAATCTACAGACCCAGAAAATAACACCGTCATATTCTTCTACAAACTGCCCCAGGTTAAATTAATAGTTATGGCATATATTTTAAGTTTAATCAAGAGACATATCTCCAAAAATATATAATCAAGAAAGAACCCATTCTACTCACTACTCCAGATTCTCTGTAGGCCACACTTAAAATAACGATTAACTAATCTGTTTCTGTGCTGTGAGTATCGCCCAACAGTTCCTCCAAGATCAGTTGTGAATTTCACTGTTTGATAATTTTCCAAGATGCACGCCGATGTCCAGTGATACACGAATTCAAGCATCAAAGGCAGTTCTCTCTCTCCCTCTCTCTTTCTCTCTCTCCTGCCATGACCTCCCCATGTGCTTCCTTCATCTGTTTTTTTCCCTTTTAAAACTCTGGTTGTTTTGACTTTTTTTTCTCCAAAGTTCCAAAACAATGCAACAGCATATGAAACAGTAATCGCTGCTCCTGCAATTCGAGGAAATCACCTCCAGCACCTAAAATACCTCAAAAAAGGAGCAGCTGTTACAGCCATAAATTTTTCCCATCCTCCATCTTGGATTACCCAGAATCCTATCTATATTGAGTGAATGGTCAAAAATCTGTCAGAAGGAGTGCAACATGAAGAAATGTAAAGTTGTTTGCTTTGGCAGGAAGAATAAAAAGCAGAATGTTAAAGGAGAAAGGCAACAGAAGTCTAAGATGCAGACGGTCTCAGGTGTTATAGTGCATGAGTCATAAAAACTTAGTATGCAGGTATAGACAGAAGCAAGAAGGCTAATGGAATGCAAGCTTTTATTATGAGAGGAATGGAACTTTTAAGTATTAGTTATGCATGATTTGATCTTGAATTTGAACCCACACCTCAAATATTGGGTTTAGTTTTGGTCTTCTTATTAAATGTAAGATGTAAGTGCAATGGAGGAGGGTTCAATGGGGATTTACTACATTGCTACAGGTAATAAACAGGATGTCTTATGGATATGCGTTGGACAGGCTGGGCTTGCTTCCACTGGAGTTTAGGAGAGTGAGGGATGACTTGATTGAAGCGTATAAGAATCTGAATGGTTTCGACAAGGTGGACACAAAAAACAGGTTTCCTCATGTGAGTCAGTCCAGGACAAGGGGACAGTGTTTTTAGGGCAGAGATGAGAAGAATCTCAGAGCGTTGAGCGACATTGGAACTTTTTGGCTCAGATGGCTCAGATTGGAAGCAGGTCATTGAATATCTTTAAGATAGAGGTGGATAGATTCTTGTTAGGCAAAGGAATCGGGGACCGTTTAGTACAGATATGAATGTGGACCAGAACTCAAACTGATCAGTCATGATCTAATTGAATGGTGGAGTAGACTCAATGAGTTGAGTTGTCTACTTATAGTCCTATTTTGTATATTCTTATGTTAGTAAACACAGAACATTCTGGAAAAAATAAGCAGGTTGACTGCATTTTTTGAGCAAATCAGGTGAAGTTAACATTTCAGGTCAACGACCTTTCATCAGAAGCAGCTGGTTAGGCAATTTCTGTGGTCATAGTCGTTAATCTGAAATACTTATTAAATCAATCCTTACTATCATCACAGACCTGCTAAGTGTTCAATTGCTCAAACTTTGAAATAAAGTGTTTTACTTTTTCCTCCACATTACTGTTTATCTGAAAATGATGATTTAATTCATCATAGTCCTTAATGTATCGGTGACAAATCCCATTTATACATAATATTTCAGCTTAGAAATTGCTGGGAAAATAATAGGAATTCAAATCTGAAAACCAAAATACTGTATAAAAATCTATATACTTAGGGCAAGGCAGAAATGTACCATGAGTTGCAAATTACATCAGATTGATACAGTCATTATGCTGCATTGCCATCTACTGCCCATGTATTTGGAGAAATTCATGCATCTGCTAAATTAAACAAATTAAATTCACAAAAGAAAGTTACAGCCAGTATTCCACGATGTAAGAACCTTCTAAATAGCAAGTTTTCTATTTTTCAATTCCACTCAAACTCAGAGGTCCAAAAGGGAACAACCAAAAGAAGAGTTTCGTTCTTACAAATATAAATAGTTTCTAGAAGATCTTAAAATGTTATATTGAAAACTATGACTTTTCATATCTGTCTTTTTTCTCTCTTCCTTGATCCAATCCTTCTTGTCATCTTTCGTTCTTTTTCTGTATAAAAGTAATCCATTTCTATTTCTGACACTAATGTTCCTGTTAGATTTCCCTTCTTCAGATTTCATCAAGTTTGTTCAACCATTCACCAAGATACCAGATGCCTCTTTAACTTAGATCAGCTCATAATTCCAGCAGTTTACAGCACAAAACCTTTTTAACTAAAGGAGAAAACATTTCTAATATATAACTCCATGTAACTCAACACCAAATGCAAATGAAACTCATTCTATTGTCAAAGAATAAAAAGCAGAATAGATGGCTTAAGTAAATGTTGCAGAATAAAACATCTTTGTGCAGATTTTTTTATCTTCATTCGGTTTCAATCAAAATAAATCATGAAGACAACAATAATAATGATGTTTTGATTCTGATTGTATTGTCAATATGTACATCAACAAAGCAGTAACAGTTCTTGATACTATTATTGATATTCAATAATTGACATTGACACTGACATTCAAAACAATTTCTCCTGCAAAATTATAATATTTTACTGAGTTATTATAAAGATTGCTGGGGCATCAGTCTCATTTCATATTAAGGCTTAGTAGGACAAAAGGACATTGAATTACAGAATCCCTACAGTGTGGAAACAGGCCATTCAGTCTATTGAGTCCATCCACACTGACCCTCTGAAGAGCAACCTATCCAGACCCACCCACTATTCTATCCCTGTAACTATGTATTTCTCATAGCTAGTCCTCCAAACCTGCACATCCCTAGACGCTGAGCAATTTAGCATGGCCAATCCACCTAACCTGCACATCTATGAATTGTGGGAGAAAACAGGAGCACCTAGAGGAAATCCATGCACATGCAGGGAGAATGTGCAAACTCTGTGCATACAGTCACCCGAGGGTGGAATCGATCCTGGGTCCTTGGTGCTGTGAGGCGATATATGACATCGGAGTAGGAGTAGGTCATTTGGCCTTTTGAGCTGTCCCATAATGCAGAAAAAAACCTTCAAGTTTCTGTCTGCCTCCCATAACCTTTGATACCTTTTTTGTCAAAAATCTACATCAATCAGCCTTGAATACATTTAATATCACAGCTCCCATTGTTTTTTTGGGGAAGAGAATTCCAGACTAACTACATTCTGAGAGAAAATAATTATCTTCTTAAAAGAGAGACATCTCATTCTTAAATTGGGGTCCACAAGGGAAAACAGAATATTGCATAATAGTTGCACTTAACATTATTAGGATCAATTTCTGACTAATGTAAGCATGATATTTAAAATAATGAAGGTAATGAAACATGTTAGTTGATTTCAAACTGGGGAAGCCACAGGATATAATTAAATCATGTGTTTATGTGGTCTGACCATGAGATTGTTATTTCCTTTATGCTTCGACTTTCACATGATGATTAAGGAAAACAAGCACCAGTTAGACATATCATGTGGATGTAGTATGACTTGCTTCCTCATATTATCCAAGACAGGACCCTCCTACCCCCACCACCCATCCTGCAATCATAAGTTCACTTAACTATAATTTCTGGTTGTATTTCATGGGTATAGAAGATCTTCTCATTATTATATTTTCTGTGATGTAGTTAGTGATCTACAACTGTGTAATTAACAAATAAACTGTTTAAATCTCTCTCTATGTAACACGATCACTGTAATACATTTTTGTTTGACTCCCAAGGCAAATCTTTACAGAGGATCTATTGTGTTTATAAGATGATATTAACTAGTACTGCTTTATTTGACTTGTTTCTACATCAGGCCAATAATCATAGGATTGGTATAGCACAGAAGAATTTAATTGAGGGACGGCT
Organism: Chiloscyllium plagiosum; assembly: GCF_037043375.1. Taxonomy (NCBI): domain Eukaryota; kingdom Metazoa; phylum Chordata; class Chondrichthyes; order Orectolobiformes; family Hemiscylliidae; genus Chiloscyllium; species Chiloscyllium plagiosum. Next base: position 30,163,165 of record NW_028270143.1, on the reverse strand, counting down.
GTGTGCATTACATGCACAAATCTCCTTCCCCTGCCCTTTCCTGCAATCCTTCATATTTTTGTTCTGTGGGTGCTTTTGACAGCCCTGATTGAATCTGTCTCCATGGCAATTTCAGGCATTGCATTCCAGATCTTTACTACTTACTGCACATAAACATCATTCGACATTATTCTTTTGCCAAGAAAATCTGTATCATCTGCTTCTTGATATATCAGAAAATGGGAACAGTTTTTGACCGTCTACACTTTTGAGTCTCCCTGTGATTTTGACCACCTTCCCCAAACCTGCTTTAAACCTTTTTTTACTCCAAGAAGGACAATCCGAGATTCTGCAAACTGCCCTTGTAACTGATGTTCCTCATCACTGTAACCTTCCTCATAAATCTTTTCTGCACCCTCTTTAAAGTCTTCACAGCCTTTCTAAAGTATGCTGCCCAGAATTGGAAGCAATACTTCAGCCAAGACAAAATCAGCATTTTATCGTCATTCTTAGTCATAGAATCATACAGCACAGAAAGAGACCCTTTGGTCCAACAGGTCCATGCTGAACATAATCCCAAACTAAACTAGTCCCACGTGCCTGCTCCTGGCCTATATCCCTCCAAACTTTTCCTATTCATGTATCTATCCAAATATCTTTTAAACATAATTGTATCTGCACCCACCACTTCCTCAGAAAGTTCATTCCCCATGTGAACTACCTTCCGTGTAAAAAAATTTGCCTGTTATGTGTTTCTTAAATCTCTCCCCTCTCACCTTAAAAATGTATCCCTAGTCTTGAAATCCTCCATCCTAGGGAAAAAATAACTACCCATTAACTCTATCCATACCTCTCATTATTTTATAAATTTGTATAAGGTCGCCTCTCAAGCTCCTACACTCCAGTGAAAATGTCCCAGCCTATCCAGCCTTTCTTTATAACTCAAACCTTGCATACCTGGCAAATCTCTTCTGAATCCTCTCCAGCTAAATAATATCCTTCTATACCTGCGAGACCAGAACTGGACACAGAATTCCAGAAGAGGCATCACCAATTACTGTGCAACCTCACCATGAATTCCCAACTCCTATACTCAAAGGACTGTGTAATGAAGGCAAGTGTGCCAAATAGCTTTTTAACTACCCTGTATGTATGTTTCACAAACTCCAAAGAATAATGTATCTGCAGCCCTAGGTCCCTCTGTTCTACAACACTACCCAAGACCGAACCCAATTGTGTAAGCCCTACCCTTATTTGTTGTACCAAAATGCAGTACCTCGTGTTCATCCAATTTAACTCCATTTGCTATTTTACAGCCCATTGACCTGTTTGATCAAGGTCCCCTTGTAACCTTAGAAAACCTTCCTTACTGTCTACAATGCCACCAATTTTGGTGTCATCCACAACCTTAGTAAGCATGTTTTCTATATTCTTATCCAAATCATTTATATCAATGACAAACAACAGAGAACCCAGGATCAATCCCTGTGGAACAGCACTGATCACAGGTCTCCAGTCTGGAAAGCAATTCTCCATCATTATTCTCTGTCTCCTTCAATTAAGCCAATTTTGTATCCAATTGGCAAGCACATCCTGAATCCCATACGGTCTAACTTTACTAATTGGTCTACCATGCAGAAGCTTGAAGCTTGTCAAAGGTTTTACTAAGATCCAAAAAAACAACATCTACTGCTCTGCCATCATCAATCTTTTTAGTGACTTCCCCAAAACCTCAATCAAGTTTGTGAGACATGATTTTCCTCACAGAAAACCATACTGACAGTCCCTTATTAATTTTTGCCTCCCGAAATGTCCATAAATCCTATCTTCTGTGTCCAATAATTTATCCACAACTGAAGTCAGATTCACAGGTCTATAGTTCCCTAGTTGCTCCTTACAACCTTTCTTAAACAAAGGTACAACATTAGCCACCCTCCAGTCATCAGGCACCTTACCCATAGTTATAGATGATTCAAGTATTTCTGCAAGGGATCCCACAATTTCCTCCCTTAGTTCCCACAACATTCTGGGATACATTAGATCAGTTCCCAAAGATTTATCCATCTTTATATTCTCTAAGACCGCTCAAATGTCCTCTTCTATAATGTGAACTGTTTTTAAAACATCAAAGTTTACTTCTCTGCATTCTCTAGACTCCATTTCTTTCTCCACAGTGAAATATTCGTTTAGTATCTCTCCCATTTCCTGGGTTTCAACACAAAGATGACCTCCTTGATCTTTAAGAGGCTCTAGACTCTCTCCAGTCACTCCTATGCTCTTAATGTATTTGTAGAGTCTATTCAGATTATCCCTAACCTTATCTGCCAATGGTCTCTCATATCCCCTCTTTGCCATCCTGATTTCTCTCTTAAGAATTCCCCTGCACTCTTTATATTTATTAAGAGATTCAATTGAACCATGTTGTCTACATCTAAAATAAAACTCTCCTTTATTCTTGACTAGAACCTCAATTTCTTTATTCATCCATTGTTCCTTAATCTACCAGCCTTACCCTTCACCCTAACAGGAACATAATGGCTCTGAATGTTTATCATCACACTCTTGAACACCTCCCACTTGTCAGAAGTCCTTTTACCTGCAAACAGTCTAATCCAAACAATTTTTGAAAGTTCCTGTCTCATACCATTAAAATTTGCCTTCCTCCTATTAAAAATGTTAACTTTAATGGAAGGCTTATCCTTTTCCACAACCATTTTGAAATTCATAGAACTTTGATTGCTAGACCCAAAGTGTTCCCCCACGTTTGCATCAGTCACTTGCCCTGCCTTATTGCCCCAAAGAAGGTCTAGTTTTGCTCCTTCCTTAGTAAGAGCATTCACATATTTATAAAGAAAAATTTCTTAAACGCATTTTACAAATTCTTCATCATCCAAACCTTTAACGCTATAGTAGCCCCAGTCAATGTTTGAAAAATTAAAATTCCCCATGATTACAACCTTAGTATGCTTACATATATCTGAGATCTTCCGACATATTTGTTTCTCAATTTCCCTCTCACTACTGGAGTGCCTATTGTATAATCCCATCAAAGTGATCTTCCCTTTCTTATTTGTAATTTCTACCCATGTATTTTCATTGGAAGATTTTTCAGAAATATCTTGCCTAGTTACATGTAATGTATTCCTTAATCAAAAATGCCATCCACCCACTCATTTCTTGTCTCCTTTCCTATCCTTCCAATAACATCTAAAACCCAGAACACTGAACTGCCAGTCTTGTCCATCTCTCAGCCAAGTTTCTGTAATAGCTATGATATCCCAATCCCATGTTATTTAACAAGCTCTGAGTTCATCAGCCTTAATTGTAAGATCCCTTCCATTGGAATAAGTGCAACTTAGTTCTTCAGAATTACTACATACTCTGACTCCCTCATCTTTTTTTTCAAATTGATGTTCTGTCCTCACATTCAGAACCTTCCCCATCAATTATTCTGTTTACACTGCTACTTAGAATTCCTCTATTCCTCCTCTCTATCAGTATAAAGGCTCCCTTAATGGAATGAGCAAATCTCCCTGCTAAGATATTGGTTCCTTTCTAGTTTAGGGTAGCCCCCTCTTAAATTCACTCTGTATTGCTTTAATCTTTTCCCTAAAAATGTCATTCCCATGAATGTGTACAAAAATTTCTCGTTTCTCAATCTCACCTTTAACAAATGATTGAAACTTTTAGAGGCATCCCCTATCCTAGAACCAGAAAAGCAATGAACCATCCTAAATTTATGCTCACTGCCACAAAATTTCCTTTACAGTCAGTCTTCACAGTGGAATACACAAGTAATATCTCAAAAATTCAAGAAAGTCAGGGGGCAGAGCTGAGTATGGTGGCTATCACCAAGAGGAGAAAGTGAGGGCTGCAGATGCTGGAGATCAGAGCTGAAAATGTGTTGCTGGAAAAGCACAGCAGGTCAGGCAGCATCCAAAGAACAGGAGAATCGAAGGGCTTATGCCCGAAATGTCGATTCTCCTGTTCCTTGGATGCTGCCTGACCTGCTGCGCTTTTCCAGCAACACATTTTCGGCTATCACCAAGAGGAAGGTGCTAGAAAAACTGGATAGCCCGAAGGTGGATATATCACCTGGACCAAATGGACTTTCCCACAGACTTCTAATGAAGATAGCTGAAGAGATAGTGGAGAGTTAGTGGTGATCTTTCAGGAATTCTTAGAGTCAGGGAGAGTCCCAGAGGTTTGGAAAATCGCTAACATGACACCTCTGTTTAAAAAGGAAGTAAGGCAAAAGACAGAAAATTACAGCTGATTAGCCTAACCTCATTCATGGGTAAGATGTTGGAGTCCATTTTGAAGGTTGAGATTTCTGAATACTTGGAAGTGTATGATAAAATAGGGCAAAGTCAGCATGATTTCATCAAGGGAAGGTCATGCCTGACAAATTTGCTCGAACTCTTTGAGGAAGTAACGAGCAGGTTAGACCAAGGAGAACCAAAGGATGTTATCTGTCTCGACTTCAAGAACATAGGACATAGAACATAGAACATAGATCGTTACTGCACAGTACAGGCCCTTCGGCCCTCGATGTTCCGCCGACCTGTGAAATTAATCTGATCCCATTTAAACTTACACCGTTCCATTATTATCCATATGTATGTCCAATGCACATTTAAATGCCCTTAATGTCGGTGAGTCTACCACTGTTGCATGCAGGCCGTTCCATACCCTACTACTCTCTGAGTAAAGGAACTGCCCCTGATCTTTCTCCTAAATCTATCACCCCTCAATTTAAAGGTATGTCCCCTCGTGTTAGCCTTCACCATCCGTGGAAAAAGGCTCTCACTGTTCACCCTATCTAGCCTTCTGATTATCTTATGTGTCTCGATTAAGTCACCTCTCAACCCTCTTCCCTCAAACAAAAACAGCCTCAATTCCCTCAGCCTTTCCTCATAAGACCTTCCTTCCATACCAGGGAACATCCTAGTATATAAATAATTTGGATGTGATCATAAGAGGTATAGTTAGTAAGTTTGCAGGTGACATCAAAATTGGAGGTGTAGTGGACAGTGAAGAAGGTTACCTCAGATTACAACAGGATCTTGATCAGATGGGCTGAGAGGTGGCAAATTTTAATTTAGTTTAATTTAGATAAATGCCAAGTGCTGCATTTTGGGAAAGCAAATCTTAGCAGGACTTATACACTTAATGGTAAGGTCCTAGAGAGTGTTGTTGAACAAAGAGAACTTGGAATGCAGGTTCATAGCTCCTTGAAAGTGGTCACAGGTAGATAGGATAGTGAAGAAGACATTTGGTATGCTTTCCTTTATTGGTCAGAGTATTGACTACAGGAGTTGGGAGGTCATGTTGTGGCTGTACAGGACATTTGTTAGGCCACTGTTGGAATATTGCGTGCAATTCTGGTCTATCGAAAAGATGTTATGAAACTTGAAAGGGTTCAGAAAAGATTCACAAGGATGTTGCCAGGGTTGGAGAAATTGAGCTATAGAGAGAGGTTGACTAGGCTGAAGCTGTTTTCCCTGGAGCGTCGGAGGCTGAGGGGTGATCTTATAGAGGTTTATAAAATCCTAAGGGGCATGAATAGGATAAATAGAGAAAGTCTTTTCCCTGGGGTGGGGGAGTCAAAACTAGAGGGCGTAGGTTTAGGGTGAGATGGGAAAGATATTAAAGAGACCTAAGGGGCAACTTTTTCATGCAGAGGGTGGTGGAGGCTAGTACAATTGCAACATTTAAAAGGCACTTCAGATGGGTATATGAATAGGAAGGGTTTGAATAGAAGTGGGCCGGGTGCTGGCAGGTGGGACTAGATTGGGTTGGGATATCTGGTCAGCATGGATGAGTTGGACTGAAGGGTCTGTTACTGTGCTGTACATTTCTATGACTCTATGATTCTTAATCTCCTCTGAACCCTTTCCAAAGCTTCCACATCTTTCCTATAATACGGTGATCAGAACTGTACGCAATACTCCAGGTGCGGCCTTACCAGTGTCTTGTACAGCTGAAGCATGACCTCGTGGCTCCGAAACTCAATCCCCCGACCAATAAATGCAAACACACCATATGCCTTCTTAACAATCCTATCAACCTGGGTGGTATCTTTCAGGGATTTATGCACCTGAAAACCAAGATCTCTCTGTTCATCTACACTGCCAAGAATTTTACCATTAGCCCAGTACTCTGTATTCCTACTTCTTCGAAAGTGAATTACCTCACACTTTTCTGCATTAAACTCCATTTGCCACTTCTCAGCCCAGCTCTGCATCTCATCTATGTCCCTCGATAACCCATAACATCCTTCTGCACTATCCACAATTCCGCATAGCTTAGTGTCATCGGCAAATTTACGAACCCATCCTTCTACATCCAGATCATTTATAAAAATGACAAACAGCAGTAGTCCCAAAACAGATCCTCTTGGCTCACCACTGGTAACTGAGCTCCAGGATGAAGATTTCCCATCAACCACCACCCTCTGTCTTCTTTCAGTTAGCCAATTTCTGATCCAAACCACTAAATCACCTTCAATCCTGAAACTCCATATTTTGTGCAATAACCTACCATGTGGAAGCTTATCAAACGTTTTACTGAAGTCCATATCCACCACATCAACTGCTTTACCTTTACCAAAGAAAGCCTTTGACAATGTGCTGCACAGGAAGCTACTGAGCAAGATAAATGCTCAAGATGTTAAAGGCAAGATGCTAGCATGGACAGAAGTCTGGTTGTCTGGCAGAAATCAGTGAGTGGGGATAAAAGAGTCTTTCTCAGCATAGCAACCAGTGACAAGTGGTGTTCCACAAGGGTCAATGTTGGGATGAAAATTTTCACTTTATATATTAATGATCTAGATGACGGAACTGATGGCATTCTGGCTAAGTTTGCAGATGGTACTAAGACGGATAGCGGGACAGGTAGCATTTGGGGTGGGGGTGGGGGGGAGGCTGCAGAAGGGTTTGGACTGGTTAGGGGAGTGGCCAAAGAAGTGGCAGATGGAATACAATGTGGGAAAGTGTGAGGTCATGCACTTTTGGACGAAGAATAGAAGGATGGATTATTTTCTGAATGGGGCAAAAATTCAGAAGTCTGAAGTGAAAAAAGACTTGTGAGTTCTTGTCCAGGATTCTCTCAAGGTTGCAGGCTGAGTTAATAGTTAGGAAAGCAAATACAATGTTGGCATTTATTTTGGGAGGGCTTGAATACAAAAGCAGGGAGGTATACCTGAGACTCTATAAGGCTCCAGTAAGACCATATTTCAAGTAGTGTGTGCAGTTTTTGACCCTATATCTCAAGAAGTTTGTATTAAAACAAATCAACCAATGGGCTGACTGGCCTAACTTGGCTCCTATTTCTTATGGTTGTCAATACGTGCAAGGATCTCCTGGCATTTCAAGACGGCACTGACTTTGCTTGGAACAATTTAAATGAGGCCACAATCACTATTGTGCATAGGAAGAAATTGCTAGGCTAAAAGACAATCCAACAGTAGGAAATGCCTCTTTGTTGACGGCAAACAAATGCCCTTAAGCCACACAGCAATGTAGATTCACATGTAGAGTGCATGCTGTCATAGAACTTCATTGAAAATGATAGCATAGGTAAATGTGAAATTGGATCTTCACTTCCTAAAAGGGCTTAAGGTGCTTGCTCTTACTAATAAATTAATGAAAATGATGGTCAGTTGAATCTTTTCTTCAACTGTCTCAAACCAATTCTAGCACCTACATCCTACAGGACTCGACCAGCTTTGTGACTCACAGGCTTTCTCCTCATAGGAGAGGGCTCAGGCCACAGACTCTTTTACTAATCTGGTTGTTTGGTTCCACTAGTGCCTTTAGAAGGGAATTAATTAATTGTTGAAGATGCACAATCACTTATGTTTGCCTTCATGTACATCCCAGACAGGCAGAATGCAATGTTGATACTGGTTTCCTGGGCATTTCTGTCTCCCCATTGCCACTAAAATAGTCCCAATTTTCCTCAGAGAACTCTTCCCTGCAAGGGTGTGAGGATCTTTATGTCTGGCATCCTCCACAGGTTGGGTCCAGTTGTGGTCCAGCTTTGAGATAAAGAGAAGGATTGAGTGTGATAGCAACGTTTTCTGTCCAAGTTTAAGAATGTGCATAAGCATACTGAGTAGTCAGCTGTCCATAGATGAGAAGGAAGAATTATGCCAGGAAAGATTAGTAGTTTGAAAACTTGAAGTGGGTGTGAGTTCAGCTATGAGTCTTTATGAATTGCCTGTACAGTGGCTCTATTAAACTTCACAACACCATAGGAAAATACTCACTATCTAGACACCGTGGTATTTAAATTGGTAAATGACAACAAGTAAGCAACATTTTTTTTAAACAACTAACTGACACATACTTCTAGACATGAAAGCCATCATTCTAAATAAAGTTTCAATGGTCTGGAGAGATCACAGCTAAAGGATTGCATGTTACTCTCTAATACAGCCACTGACCTCAAGTAATTCACCATGCTGTGAAATGCTTTGCGAAGTGATACTGCATAAACGTAAATCCTTATGAAATAAAAATGGATTGAATGATTCAATTGACATAATGCTCATTACAATAACATCCATTACATCTTCCTTCCACATATAGCTTCAAAAGTTCTAAAGCCTGAAGCTGTAGACTCTCTGTTCATGGAATATAGAACAGCACAGTACAGGCCCTTTGGCTCTTGATGTTGTGCCAACCTTTTATCCTACTTTAAGAGTAAACTAACCTACATACCCTACATATTACTATCATCCATGTGCCTGTCCAAGTATCACTTAAATGTACCCTAATGTATCTGACTCTACTACGACTGGTGGCGATGTTTTCCACATATCCACTACTCTCTGTTAAAAAAACCTTCCTCAGACATCTCCCCATAATATTCCCTCAATCACCTTAAAATTATGCCCCCTCATGATAGCCATTTCCACCCTGGAAAAAGTATCTGGCCATTCACTCTATCTATGCATCTCATCATCTTGTACACATCTATCAAGTCACCTCTCATCCTTCTTCACTCCAATGGGAAAAGCTCTAGCTCCCTTAACCCTTCTTCATAAGACATGCCCTCCAGCCCAGGCAGCATCCTGGTAGATCTCCTCTGCACCCTCTCTAAAGCTTCCACATTGTTCCTGTAATGAGGTGACCAGAACTGAACACAATATTCCAAGTGTGGTCTAACCAGGGCTATATGGAGCTGCAGCATAACCTTGCGGTTTTTAAACTCAATCCCCCTGCTAATAAAAGCCAACATGCCATATGCCTTCTTAACAACTCTATCAACTTGGGTGGCAACTTTGAGGGAGCTATGGACGCGGACCCCAAGATCCCTCTGTTTCTCCACACTGCCAAGAATCCTGCCTTTAATCCTATAATCTGCATTCTAATTTGACCTTCTAAAATGAATCACTTCACACTTTTCCAGGTTGAACTCCATCTGCCACTTCTCAGCCGAGCTCTGCATTCTGTCAATGTCTCATTACAACCTATAACACCCCTCCACACTAACCACAACTCCACCAACCTTGTGTCATCAGCAAACTTATTAAAGCACCCTTCCACTTCCTCATTTACTTGTGAAGAATTAATTACCACAACTTCAAGTTTTCCTGGTTTCTATTACTGAAAGGTTTTAAAACTAATTACTCTCCTATTCTTCTCACTGAGATACATGGCAGTCTTGAAGGAGCTAGTTAATTCTATCTGTCTGTTGCAATTATTCAGCTTTGTTAGTCATACTCCTAATGGTAACAACCATGGAGCCAAGGTTGGCCTGGTATTTCTTAGGAGATACCAAGTCCCTTTTCAAGTGCATCATAGTTCACTAGCATAGAGCTAATGCAATCTGTTATTTTAGTATGTAATAAATTACCTCATGCTACTCAAGTACACCCCTCTTCTGCCAATGACTTATTAGTCATTAATTCTTCACTACTTAATGCTTAAGTCCCACAGACTACTTTACAGGAAGGGTTGGTGACAACATATCACAATTTTCATAGATGATTTAGAGTTGGGGACCACATGTAGTATGTAAAAGTTTGCAGATGACACTAAGGTGAGTGGTACAGTAAAGTGTGCAGAGGACTGGGAAACTTTGCAAAGGGACATAGTTAGTCTCAGTGAGTGGGCAAAGGTCTGGGAAATGGAGTACAATGTTAATAAATGTGAAGTCTTCCATTTCAGTTGAAATAACAGGAAAAAGGATTATTACTTGAATGGTAAAAGAAATTGCAGCATGCTGCTGTGCAGAGGGACCTGGGTATCTTTGTGTATGAATCAGAGAAGGTTGGTCTGCAGGTGCAACAGGTAATTTAGAAGGCAAATGGAACTTTGTCCTTCATTGATAAAGGGATTGAGTTTAAAAGCAGGGAGGTTATGTTGCATCTGTATAGGGTGCTGGTGAGGCCACACCTGGAATACTAGAGAAAGGATGTACTGGCTCTGGAGGGGGTACAGAGGAGGTTCACTAGGTTGATTCCAGAGTTGAGGGGGTTAGCTTATGAGGAGAGATTGAGTAGACTGGGATTACATTCATTAAAATGGGCGGCACGGTGACACAGTGGTTAGCACTACTGCCTCACAGCGCCAGAGACCCGGGTTCAATTCCCGCCTCGGGCGACAGACTGTGTGGAGTTTGCACATTCTCCCCGTGTCTGCGTGGGTTTCCTCCGGGTGCTCCGGGTTCCTACCACAGTCCAAAGATGTGCAGGTCAGGTGAATTGGCCACACTAAATTGCCCGTAGTGTCAGGTGAAGGGGTAAATGTATGGATAGGTTGTGCTTTGGCAGGTCGGTGTGGACTTGTTGGGCCGAAGGGCCTGTTTCCACACTGTAAATAATCTAATCTTAAAAAAAAATTTGGAAGAATGAGGGGAGCTTATAGAAACATATAAAATTATGATGGGAATAGATAGGAACGAAATGGAGAGGATGTTTCCACTGGCAGGTGAAGCTCAGACAAGAGGGCATAGCCTCAAAATTAAGGGGAGCAGATTTAGGACAGAATTAAGAAGGAACTTCTTCACCCAGAGGGTTGTGAATCAATGGAATTCCCTGCCCAGTGAAGTAGTTAAGGCTTCCTCAGTAAATGTTTTTAAAGCTAAGATAGATAACTTTTTGGACAGTAAAGGAATTAAGGGTTACAGTGAGAGGGCAAGTAAGTGGAGCTGAGGCTACAACAAGATCAGCCATTATCTTATTGAATGGCAGAGCAGGCTCAAGGGGTCAGTTGGCCTATTCCTGCTCGTAGTTCTTATGTTCTTATGTAAAGAAGATACTAGCAGGACCAGGTATGTGCTGAGGAAATCTCATAAAACACTAGAAATTGGGCAGAAATTTGTAGTCTACATGCATCAGTGAGATGGGCTACCCATTTCTAATTTCCTCTCTTCCCCTTCCATTTGTAGATGCAGGTGAAACTGCCTTTCCTCACAGATTCAACGTGCTCCTGGGCAGAATCATACTCTCGTACACCCCAGTAGGTCCTGGCCAATCAAGTTTCACAGACTTGAATATATCTTGACTGGTAAGCTGTCACTTCTGGAAATTTTATTCTCAAAGAACGCAAGGGTCTTAGTCAGCTCATCCAGAGTTAGTGGTTCATCCAGGCTCTCTCACTTGCTGTTGTCTAAGACCTTGACAGAGGACAGGAATGACTGGAGTGCCGTGCTGTCTGTGGGCTTTACCTTCACACAATCCAACTTAAAGGATTTTCTGATCCAAAAATTTCCAACTGTAATTACTTTACTGAGTAATCTTCTTCCTCCAGACTACTGATCACAAAGCTCTCTCTGTCTACCAGGTGTGATGACACTGTCTCTTTAGCAAGGTTATGTTGTTCTTGGTTTTTTTTAAAAGGAATTATGAATGGCAGAGGTTCCAATTTTTTATGGGATTAGGCCACTTTGATTGTGGCGAACAGATACTGCCCAGGACAATCATGGGAAAGGGGTTTTTGGCTTGGTTTTTTAAAAAACATTTGTACAATGAAAAGGGAATGGCCAGTTCTTCCAGTTCAGGGATTTTTCTAGTTTGCTTTAGTTTTTAGTTTGAAACTGCTGGTCAAAGGAAGATGCTGAGGGGGGAAGGTTCTCTGATTCAACAGAGGGTTTCTGGCTGACTCTTTCTCTAACATCTCTCCTGTAAGAACCTGTGTTTGAATTTGCCAAGGTGGGGGGGGGGGGGTGTTTATGGGGTGTTACAGGAAATTGGGACAGCATCATTAAGTTGCAATAGAGTTGCTTGGATTTTCAGATGGGTTACGTTATTCTACATTCTGTTTTCTTTTGCTTATGTTTTAGTCAGTAGTCTGTAAATAAATTCTGTTTTGTTTAAAACTGAGTGGTTTGACCAGCTGCATCACTCCTGGAATATCCACCCTGCACCTGCCTAAAACAACTAGAAAAGCTAGGTTCTGGGCTGCCTTCTTGAGATGTTTTGAGGGAGTCTGGCCAGGTCCCTAAGTATGTCTCATCTTGGTCCATGGAGCAGACACTAAACTAGTAGATGGTCTTAGAGGTCTCCAAGGCAAAGAGCAAGTCTTTCTATCTTTTCACTCCTTGATAGTCTCCTTTGCGATCTAACCTAATCAAATACAAATGGAGCTGATTTGACATGCTTTTCTGGACTTGGCCCATTTCCTGCTGTTCCTCTCTGATCTTCTGAACACCTTTGAGGAAGAAGAACCTCTTGATGTCCGGCCGATTGGCCCCACCATACCCTGACAGGCTTTCCAATTCTCAAAGCTTTGAAATTCCTTTTGAGTTCCTCAATGTTTACTATTGTTAGCAAACTTATGTTCAGTTTCCATGTCCCCTGTCCATGCCTCTTCCTGTAGGTGACAACTGGAAAGTAGAATGCAGTAGTCGGAGAAGAACACCAGATTGGCATTGGTGTATCTAACTGTGAATGCACAAATGTAAACAGGACAAAAGCTTTGACCAGATATATCTATGCTGCATTCCATCTGCGGAGTTGCTTAACAATCACACTCCACTAGAGACACTTCTCCTAAATGACAAGATGTAGTTTGTTGAATAAAAGCAATACGTTCAATAGGTTACATTAACGAGATAGGCAAAGGCATAAAAATGTAAAACTATCAAGGGGTGACATTTCTGACCCTATAGGGACATCATACAAAACTATCTGGTTATCCACACAGACACTGTGTGGCATCATCAGATTGGGTGGAGTTCTACACAACTTCAGCATTAACTCTTTCAGAACCACTACCTTCCATAACACTCTGAGACTTTTAAAAATCACTTCCCTGGATCCCAGTCATTATATCTCCCACAGCAATTTCGATCAGATTAGAAAATCAAAATGTGGGTTGGAGAAAATGCTAAGTCTTTGGCCTGAATTTCACATGAATGCAATGGCCCTGAGCCTTGTACCCAGAAATCTCATGGTTAATTGGCTTAAGGTGAGACTCAAATTGCTAACAGTTCACACATCCCCATGGCACCATCAGACCCCAGTGAAGTCATGGATCCCAATAGCCAGGTAGGTCTGGGGTTTTGTTGGGGTCAGGCTTGCACTGCATTTACTTTAGTGAGTAACATAAAGTTGGGATCTTTAGATAGTGAGTTACTGGATATAAATGAGCTGCAACCTCCTGGGGACAAGAATAATGTGTGTCATGACCTACCAAGCAGCTAAAGTGCACAGACTCAGGCTTGACAGACTTGGATTTGGCTGCAAGGCCCCTTTAAATATGGACAGATCTTTGCCTGTGAATGTGCTTTAACTCAACGAGCTCTGACAGGAACAAAACATGCAGAACAGTAGGTTTGTTGCCCTGTTGCTTGAATACCCATCCTGCTTGACAATTCTTCACCTTGACCACTCCCTAAATGTTAATTCTGCAATCCTATCAAGTGTGAAATGGAGTTAGAGCAGAAAAGGGTTTGGGAAGCACTGCAGCAGATTTAAAATGCATAAATTGGCCTAGTTAACATAGCTTTCTGCATTTGCCAAAGAGAATATATTTCAAATCCAGCTTGGAAGATGGCATGGCATGGATGTTTCCCTCTCCACAACCTTCTATTTGGTTGTCAAGCTGCAGACAGAATCAGAGGCCATGCAGTTGCAGCCCCTATACATGTCTCAGCCTTTGCCTGTCAAATGCTGTAACATGCTTTCAACACACTCCAGGTTATTTTGGATACTTTCCAAATCAAAACACATCAGTGTGCTTTGCCCATTAAACAACACTAATGCTGGATCAACCCTGCTATTTCAAACCTCGTGACTCAAGATCGGACAACACAGGTGTTGGTAGGAGCATGCAGCTACCTGCTCAGTCAGCATGGTGTTTTACAATTTTTAAAAATTCATTCATAAGATATGAGTGCAGGTGATTGGGCCAGCATTTATTGCCTACTCTACACATGGTAATCATTTGACTTTTAATTCAAATTTTTATTGAATTCAAATTCCAGTATCTGCTGTGGTAGGATTACAAGCCCAGATTCCCAGGGTCTCTGGATTACTAACCTAGTGACAATACCAGTATGCCACAACCTCCCTATGGTACACTCAGGTACACTCCCTGCATGTTCCCAAACATACTGAATTGCCCTTACCTTGATATCAAAGTGGCTGACATGATGGCAAGATTACAAATGTGGACAATGCAAGAATTGATTGTCATAAAAACCTATCTGGTTCATTAATGCCCCATAGAGAAGGAAAGTTGCTGTCCCAACTTGATCTGGCCTACATGTAACTGCAGACCCAAAGCAATTAGTGTGACTCTTAACTCCCCTCTGAAATAGGCTAGCACGCTACTCTGATGTATCAACTGCTTAAAAATCTCAGAAAAGGAAATTGGAGTGCAGCTGTTCAATAACCCAGCTCACCAGCATCTTCTCAAGGATTAGGAATGGACAAGTAATGTTGGTCTAGTCTGTGACAGTCACGCCTCATGAATGAGTAAAAGTAATCATTGTAAAACACCATCTGGCTGAGCAGATAGTTGCTTGCTCCTACCTGACCCTGGAGGAGCACTGTTAGGTAGTAGCACTACTGGAAGCAGCACCATAAAATTAAATTTTGTGCCCCGTGATTTTCTATAGATAGGCCATTGCACATATTTTACTTGTTTATTAAGTGCCAATTTTCATGCACAGCTACACATTGACCCTTTGTGGAGAAGTGTTTTTCAACCAGTTTTCCCCAGAGTACCTCTAAAGTTTTCGCGCAATTTTTAATTCATTTGAAAATTGCACCAAATTTTTCAATTTTTCTAGATTTCCTGAGAAAGTTTGTGAAAGCCTTGCTTCTTAATATTTCCCAATGAATGGTTACAAGCAATGAGACCAGGGAACAGACTTTTTGGCTGTGCCTTTGATTCAATTCAAGTAAGGATAAAGAATGCTGTAAAGTAAAAGTATGTAAAAACAAAGAAACTGGTTGATAATCAGTTGTCCTGAGGATTGGATTTGAAAGAGTTAACGCACCCTCCAGTCTTCAAGAATTAATTTAATAAAGCAGTAACCCAAATAGTATTGTTGGTCAGCTGAAAATGATTATTCTTTCATGAGGATTCCATCAAGCAACTACTTACACATATTTTAAAATGTCAGATAATCAAATGAACCTTAATCTAGAAAAACAAAATACAGTATACAGTAAAGCATGGCTGCATGCATTCCAAAGTTATTTGATCATTCCCAATTTTTTTTCCAAACTGAAAGAAATACAACTTTTCCTTGTTGAAACTGTCGCTGATATTCAAACATGTACTTCTTCATTTCAACCCACAATGATTGTTAAAGTGCAAGTATTTAATAATTCCCAGAGGTGATTACATGATTCAGATACTAGATTTTCAAAGGAGACAGATAGAGCACAAAATACACATTGTTGCAAGTTGATAAATGGATGCATCAATGAAAAGAGGTGAAGAGAAATTCAAACTAAGGTGAAACATCAGAGAGTAATATATGATTTTTAAAAAGTGCAAGAAAATTATAGATACTTGTAGAGAAATGTAAGAAGGTCTGAAAGGAAACAATAAGAAAAATCATAAATAGTGTTAAAGAAAATAGCAAGGCTATTATAACTTTTTTTTTAAATCAAAAGAATAGTTACCAAGAGAAGAGCTGCCAGAAATAAATGGGAAATTTTAGTTGTGGAAGTTGAAAGGCTGTGAAATATTTTTGTCAATTTCTTTTTACAAATGTTGGTTGATATATGAATGTAGTTTTACTAAAAGAAGACAAAAAACAATTTTGGATACCAGATTATAATAAAACCATAAAAGAGAAAGTATAGATGAGAATCATGTGACAAAATACTTTAACTTTATAGTCACAGGAAAATGTATCAGATTGTACTTTCTGCAGTTATAGAGTCTTGGAGTCATAGAAATATACAGTATGGAAACAGGCCCTTTGGTTCAACTCGCCCATGCTGACAAGATATCCCATATAAATCTAGTCCCATTTACCAGCATTTGGCCCATATCCCTCTAAACCTTACCTATTCGTATGCCCATCCAGATGCATTTTAAATGTTGTATTCATACCAGCCTCCATCACTTCCTTTGGCAGCTCATTCCAAACATGCACCACTGCTGAGGGACTATTGATATCTGTCAGATTATATTACTCCATCGGAGTATAGCTTAAGCTTTATCAATTAATTGTTCAATAATGGGTAGGATTTGATACGTTTGCATCATGAGGATGATTACCAATGTGTTTTATTTACAGTCAATTTTTTTCTTACCAATACATTTTGAATTTCTGTATAAAATTGAAATATAATAGTCATTCTCACAATGGAGGTCAGTGATGGTAGGTGGAGGGTGATAGGTCAGTGAAGTGGAACAGATGATATCAAGGAATAGAGAATGTGAGAGAGAGAGAGAGAGATTATTTGCGGATGCTCCTTTGATGTGTTCCACTGCCTCAGTCTGGTATACCTATCTGTATGGATATTTTCTTAACAGCAGTTTGGATCAGTGATCCTGCTGTTGCCTTTTAGTTCAAGTCCTACTCTACTTAAAGATTATCCTTTTACTGTGGAACAGAACATGCATTGATGAGAGAAAGAGATAGAGAGGAAAGACAGACATTGTATTTATATATTGTTTTTACAATCCTAAGATATTTTTGAATGCTTTGCGCCCAATGAAGCATTTTAGAAGCCCTTTTGAAATGTAAGGGAACATGGCACACATCATGGAATTCAGCTATGATAAAAGTTATAATCGATTTTTAAAATGATTCCCCAACAATTTAGAGATTAAAGAATTAAACGGTGAGTTCATGACATGTGTTATCATGTACCAATATCCTATGTAAACAACATTCTATGCGAACCAAAGGAAAACGTTGGCTCAAAGGACATATGCATCCTCCATACATTCTTTAACAAAGGAGTACTTGGACAAAGTACAGAAACTTTCTTCTGCAGTTTTCTGAAAATCAGGAACTTGGTTTTAGACTCATCAGGTAGAATTTTCCTAGACGCTGAAAGAAATATCACCTATTGCAAACATGCCTTTTCATGATTTGGAGATGGGCTGTACACAGCACCAGGTTATAGTCCAACAAATTTATTTGGAAGCATTAGCTTTCAGAGCACTGCTCCTTCATCACAACCATCATGACAGCGTACACGGAATTTGACCCTTAAGTAGTTAGTATTTCGTAGCATTTTGTATGTTGAAATGTATGTGTTCCAAATCCAAACTTCACTCGCAATGCAATTTTAAAATGAACCAAACGGACAAGCCGTTTCTCCAAACCTGGAGTTTGATGAAACGTTTTATAAATCATCCCTTCGAGTATTTATAAACTGTCTGTCGCCACATTCAACTTATTTTTCTTGTGATGCCGAATGCTCCAGTTCAAAATCAGCTCCGGAAAAGTTAAATTGCGTTTCCTTTCATCCCCCTGTTTTCTCAACTACAATTAAATACAAATCTCTGAATAATGCCTTTGTGTACTCCCATTTACAAATGCCTCGGGGTTTGGGGAAGAGTTTGCGCTGCTCAGTTCTTGCACAAAGCAGCAGATTCCCACTTTTCTGCCCTTGCTGCGCTAACACCAGATATTTTTCCCCTCGTAAAATCATAAAGTGATCGATGCCGATCACCGGGGGGTGACTCAGAGCCACAAGATTTGGGCGGGAGTGGGTCTTAGTTTTTAATAGGCAATAGGTGGCTTTTATCAACAAGGGCACATGACGAGCTCACGAAGTCAAGGATTTGGCCAGGGGGGGGCGGGGAAGGTGGTGTATAGGATGGGTTTGTGTGAGGAATGTTACAGTCAGTCTCATCAGTATCTCGACTGAGAGTCTGCTGGACCTGCTAATCCTTGGTCACCATGAGAGGTTGCTCTTTGGTCCTATTTCGATACGTCTTCCTGATTACAGTCTTCGAAACAGTTGCTCGCAGACGTAAGTTTTTTTTTAAAAAAAGAAATTTTATCTTGCTGTGTTGCAGCTTTTTGTTAACATAGTTGTCCTTCGTCGAAACATTGCCCTTGTGTTTCGCCCTTGAAAAGATTTGCAAGAAAATGCAGACAGTGTATTTCGAACTGAATGATATTAACCTGACAGGGGGAATGTGAGGTTAAAAACAAAGGGCAGATCTGGTAGCGTCTGCGATCAGAGAATCAGAATTAACTTTTTGTGTCCGGTATGAGTCTTCTGTAGAACTGGTGATGTGAAGGATTTACTTTTTTGATTTGCAGCCACGCTTTCGTTGGTGTGAAATGATCTTGGTTGTTTAGATTAGATTCCCTACAGTATGGAAACAGTCCCTTCGACCCAACAAGTCCACACCGACCCTCAGAAGAGTAACCCACCCAGACCCATTTCCCCCTGACTAATGCACCTAACACTATGGGACAATTTAGCATGGCCAATTCACCTGACCTGCACATCTTTGTGGGAGGAAACCGGAGCACCCTGAGGAAACCTGCCAGACACTGGGAGAATGTGCAAACTCCGCGCAGTCACCTGAGGCTGGAATCGAACCCTGGCGCTGTGAGGCAGCAGCGCTAACCACTGAGCCACCCCCAAGTTGATGAAAAGGCGAGAGCAAAGGTCACGTTAAATTCTGATCGGTTTGAATGGACTGAATCTGAAGAGAGCGAGATTCCTTCGATAGAACAAGGAGAGGAGAAAGATTTAAAAGGGACGTGAGGGTCAACCTTTTCACACAGAGGGTGGTTTGTATGTGGAATGAACAGCCAGAGAAAGTGGCATATGCAGGTACTGTTACAATATTTAGAAGACATTTGGACAATGTGCATGAATAAAAAAAGGTTTAGAGGGATATGAGCCACATGGAGGCAGATGGGACTAGTTTGGTTTGGGAAACTTAGCCAGCAAGGACAAGTTGGACCGAAGGATCTGTTTCTCTGTTGTATGACAATCACTGTAAGTGAAATTTCAGTGATGTGACTCCCTCAGTGAGTTGTTTTCTGCCTCATCTTCTCAGTACCTGGTGAAAGCCTGCTTTTCCCAGCTGGGGAGGTGGGGGAGTCTGTTTTGTGCTTGGCCCCATTGCCTTGGAATATGTGGAGATCTGCCTTTGGGGCCTACTGGCCGAGAGTTGCCTTGTTTGCTGAGAGTTTCCTACCAGATACAACCTTGTCGTCTTTAGCTTGCAGATTTTGGGATCCACAGGCAGCAGGGTGGGGCCAGGCCCCTTTGAAGTGCCTGAGGAGAAGCTTCTTGAGGGGGGATGTATATCGTTCATTCAACAAAGATCCTCAGACAGCACCTTCCAAACCTACGATATTTCCACCTACCAGGACAAGGACAGCAGACACATAATTACACCACTATCTGCTAGTTCTCCTCCAAGTCACTTACCATCTTGACTTGGAAATATATCACCATTCCTTCACTATCGCTGGATCAAGATTCTGTAATTCCCTCCCAATGGCACAGTGGGTTTACCTACAGTACAGGGACCTCAACAGTTAAAGAAGGCGGCTCACCAGCACCTTCTCAAGGGCAACCAGGAACGGTCAGTAGATGCTGTCCAACTAGCAATACCTACATCCACGATGGAGTAAAAACAAAACCCAATGTATATATCCTCCAACTAACAGCACAGAGAAGAAACAGATTATCTGGTCATCAAATCTCCAACCCAAAGTGTGAACTCTGTTTCTCTCTCCATTGTTGCTGCCAGACCAACATTCTCTAGCATTTCCCATGCTTGTATTTGGTCATGATGCTTGAGGGTGCTTGCTATGTACAAATTGGTAGCCATGCTTCCAACATGACGGCAGTGATTTCATTCCTGTAAGGGCCCCGATGGATACTTCTGGGGCACTATATAAATGTAATTTTTTCTTCTATTCTTTTCCCTCTCAACAACTCTGACATGTGCATGCTGTTGAGTAGGCCTCATTTGTCCTGTCACAATGTTTGCTGTAGTATTATTTTTACTATAAGATCTTTTTATATCACACCCAAGTGAGATGTTGCAATTGCTCATCTCTCTCAAGTAACAAATCTTTGACTGAAGATTGCCTCGTATGTCAAGGATCCCTGAACCTTCATTTTGAGAACTTCAGTTATAGCATTGCACCATAATATGGAATGCATCAAGGCTAAAGGTAAAGTCCAGGGAATATGCCTGGTGTTGGCCTGGCACATATTCTTCAGCATATATATCCACCTAATGAGTAAGAGTATGAAATCAGTGATGATTCCACATAGTTCATATGTAGAAGCTTTTCAAGGGGTGCAATGGCATTCAAGAATGTTCGATGTTCAGCGGGCAATTCACATATTTACTGTCCCTCATAGCACATAGCTCTGTCGAGATAACTGCACAAAACACTGCCTTTCACAGACTAAATTATGTAAAGGATGATCGATTACGTCAAAGTTACAGTCTCTGTGCATTCTAAAACATTAAAGGGATAGAGATGAATTAAGGAACAAAATGAAGTTTTCTTAAGATTCGTGTCAACCTGGTGCCTCTCATTTGGAACAGAACCATAGATGACTCACATATCACATTGTCATGGATCCTTTCAGAACTATGCAACTTGAGTGCCATGCAGCATGAACGTTGCCTTTTAATCCCTCATGATGATGTAGGGCAGATTATGTGTAGCTACTCTAACTTTGATTCAGCTGAAAATATAATTTGAACATAAACATGAATAACTTAATATTTAATCTGTAAGACAAAAGTGAAGAATGGCAAACCAGCATGTTAGACATGTACTTTGCACTAATCAGGGGGCTTCCTGTCAGGGAAGTCTTGAGCAACTTGGATATGAAAACAATCAAATTAAAATTGTACACAGCTTATTCATTCTCAAAGCAGGTGAGAATAAGATGGCCTGTGGTCTTTTAGGCTATCTGCAACATTGGTCTGTCCTTCTCTTGTTAATCACCAATCGTTGGCCAGATCTTCAACTCAAAAGGATTGTGTCACCACCCTGACCCACAACTCTATATGGTTACAGTATTCTGGGTGTGGTCTGATTAATTCCTCATCAGGAATTCCTGGTGAAAAGGTTATGTCTGAAACGTCGACTCTCCTGCTCCTCAGATGCTGCCTGACCAGCCGTGCTTTTCCAGCACCACATTCTTCAACTCTGATCTCCAGCATTTGTAGTCCTCACTTTCTCCTACCTGACTAATACCTTGTATAGTTTTAGCAAGATTTCCCTATTTTTATACTCCACTCCTGTTTGAAATAAAGGCCAAAAGTCCAATAGCCTTCCCTATTATCTGCTGATTTTGAATGTTTTTTTGTGTGATTCTTGCATAAGTACTGCCTCTTTGTTGCAGCCCCTGCAGTCTCTCCATTTAAATAATATTCAGCTCTTCTGCCAAAGTGCATAATCTCACATTCTTCCATGTATTTTTCCATCTGCAAAGTTTTTGGACACTCACGTACTCTGCCTATATCTCTCTGGGGACTGTGTCATACTCACCACTTACCTTCTACCTAATTTTGTCATTCACAAACTTGTCAACAAGACATTCTTTTTCTTCCTCCATGTCATTAAATATATACAATTCCTGTGCCACTCCATGAGTTACAGGTTGCTTTCCTGAAAAAGCCCCCTTTATCCAAACTTTCTGTCTTCTTTTAGTTAGCCAGTCTTCTACCTATGCTAATATACTGCCCCAACAATATGGGCTGTTATCATATTAAGTAGTCTTTTGAGGTATCTTATCAAATGTGTTTTGGAAGTCATATATATTGCATCTACTTTAGTCTATTTATTTATGTATGTATTTATTATCTTATCGAAAACATTAATACATTTGTCAGGCATTATTTTCCCTTCATTAATTGATGTTGACTCTCCTTGATCATGTCATCTATTTCTAAATGTACTGCTATTACATCCTTTAATACAGACTGTATTATCACCTGCAAATATTTAGAGCTCTTGTGGTGCAGTGGCAATGTCCTTACCTCTGGACCAGGAGGTCTGGACTCCAGTCCCATCTGCTCTGGAGCTGTGTCACAGCATATCTGAACATGTTGATTGGAAAAATGTCTAACATATTTTCCCAGTGACAGATGTTAAGTGAACTGGGCTGTAGTTACCTGTGTTTTTCTTTTGTTTCCCTCCTTTTCTGAAGAAAGGTGTTACATCCAATCCTCAAGGACTTTTCCAGGGTTCTTGAAACATTACTGCCAATATGTCCACTTTCTGAGTAACCACTTCCTTAATATTTTTATGTGCAGCCAATCAGATACAAGGGATCTAACTGCCTTTAGCCCATTATTTTCCCTGGTACCTTTTCTTTCATGGAAGTTAATGTATTCATTTCTCTAGTCTATTTTTTGCCCTTGATTATTTTGTATTTTTGGATGCTATTAGTATCCTTTACCATGAAGACTGAAGCAAAGTATTTATTAAATGCCTGTGACATTTTCTGGTACCCCATTATTATTTCCTGAACCTCATTCTGTAAGGGGCTTATGTTAACTTTGACATCTCTCTTTTCTTGAAATATTTAAAGAATATCTTTGTGTCTGATTCTGTGTTACTTGTTAGTTTAATGTTATTATAAATTTTCTCCCTTTTTTTTGGTTATCTTTTGTTGGATTTTAAAACTTTCCTAATCCTCTAGTTTACCATTATTCTTTGCTATGCTGGTTTTTTTTCTCTCTCTCAACTTCATACCATTCTTGGTTAACCATGATTGGTTATCCACTTCCTAGAATCCTTCTTCCTCACTGAGGGATTATTTGCTATGAATCATGAACTATTTTCTTAAATCTCTGTCATTGATCCTCAATCATCATTTCTGTTAAACTCCTTTCCCAGTCCCATTCCAGTCAAGTCTGCCCTCATTCCTTGTAATTACCCTTATTTATGTTTAGCACGGTTGTTTCTAACTCAATCAGCTCAGTAACAGAAGCATTTTTGCAGGTTTAAAAGGGCTGATGCATCTAGAATGTTGGCATCATTGCCTGTTTTCCTGTAGTTTATCATAATTTGAGGTGATGCAATAAATCCTGTTTGTTCACTTTCTGCCCTTCTGAAACCCTCCAACAGTTCTTCACTATCAGAGATTGCACGAGCTTCTTAACTTCTGGTGCTGATGCTAAAGCTTAGCATAGGAGATGCAGGAAAAATCATTGACTTGATTTGCTTTGCATCAGAACAGTGTAACTTGCTAGTGCCATGCCTAATTTTATTGTAGTTTCTTTTTCAGTACAATACAATTTTCAAAAATTTTAGGCAAACAGTTAAAGGCGAGTTTGAGTCCAAAGCTAATTAGTCATACCGTTTTGAGTGTAAATGAACAGAACTCTTCTCTGATGCTCCTCTGTGACATTCACTTCTTGAGTACTTTTCCTGAGGGTTGGCCTGACCACAAGCAGGGCAAGGAGATATGCCCTAAATCAGCTGGAACAGGGATTGAACTGCATGTTTTTGGTGCAAATCTGATCTACCACCTAATAAGGAACTGTACTGGTTCCTCCCACCTCTGAAGGAGAGTAGGTTGCTATGGCAATATACATTTTTATGTCAATTTACTGAAGAACGTCTTTCATCACTGCTTGGTGTGGCAGAAAGATTAAATCAAATACTAGAACTTCAGGACTGAGTTAGACCATAACTTTTGATGACTTTTATTCAATTCATAACTGATAAAAATAACACACACTTCATAACTACATCTGCTGTTCTAAACGTTGCTAAACTTTTGCAATTGGTCACGTTACCATGCCAACATTTCACTGCTAATATCCTGTGGATGTTCAGTCATCTGACAATCACATGAATATGATTAATGCATTTTCTTTTGCATAGTTGGACTTTATCTGATAATCTTTAACTCAATCATGTTTATAAGTTCATTTATAAAATATTTTATATTCCTTTTAGGGAATACCCATATCTCTGATCCCCTTTTGTACACATTAATAATTTTCTTTTCAATGTCGATATTCGATGCTGCAGTTTCCAAGTGAGATTAATAAAGTAGTGAGTTGTAGAAAGTAGAGGTGAGTTAAACATCATGTTGCTTAGTTGTGGGAGCTAGATGAAGAGATCAGGGTTGATTTATCCTTGTGATAATGATCTCAACATTTGACATTATACAGTGTTAATTTCCAGCCTCATTCCTGAAACCTTTCTCTATATTGTTGAATCAGAGAGAGATTGTAATACATAGATGAGCTTGCTGAACATGTATTTAGCTGAAGATTTCAAACCATCCATTCAGATATGGTCAGATATGAAACTAAGTGGAATTCATATAAATTCATATAAAACGAAACAGTAAATTTTGCATCAACAAATGCAATGTATGCAGAATAAAATTCAAGGGATCAGTTTCGGTAGCTTCCATTACTTGCACATCTGTTTGGACTATTATTTGAGAAGGATACTGTGAAAGCCCAATTTATCATGGTCCTTGTAGTGAGCTTTGGAATCTTTTAGATGAAGCCTTAGGTCACAGTTTAGTCTGTCTTTTATGAAATGACACTATCCAATGAAGACTGAGATAAATCCAAATCTTAAAACTGCATTGGACATTGCAGTGTACATGGAGTAAGCTGCCAAAGCTAGAGCCCAGCCAGACAAAAGAAACCTTTGCCACAGCAGGAGTGGCACAAGTTTGGCAGATCGGAACACTCTGAGACTGACTGCTGTTGCAGGGAGGCCCAATGCTAGAACTGTTAAGAAGTAGACCACATTGCAATTGCCTCCTAATGAAAGCAGAGCAGTCTGGAGAAATCCCTGCTGAAGAAAAAAATCAGCTAAACTCAAGGAAGAAGGTCAATGCTGAAAGCACAAGGAAGATGTGGACGCTGTCCAACGAAGAATTTAAATTGAATGTCTCGGCAGTCCAGGGTGAAATGCATAGATGTTGGGTTTTGTCTACATTGGATGGGCAACCCATCAGATGGGGATGAACACCAAGGCAACAGTTTCATTTACCCCGAAACAATTTGCAACCAAGATGCTGTGACATCTGCCACTGAGGCATTCTAACATTTCCCTCAGGACACAGAGCAGGGGGTATACTCTTCAAAGGGTATGTAATGGTATTGGTACCAGCCACTGAGATACCCCTCCACTCAATGTTATTTGTGCGTTTGTAACCGCAGAAATGGAAATTGAACTGGGGTGCTATGATCAAATTGGTTAACTCTAAACAAGTCTATGAGAAATCGTAAAATACAGATCAATCCGAATTTGTGGTGATTTGAAACTTCCTTTTAAACCAGCGCCATGTGCAGATAACTACTGTTGCCTTTGATCGAAGATCTGCTCAGTGGCCTGGAAGGGTGACAAAAATTCACAAAGGAGGATGTTTTGCTGAAGATTGGCGTCATTGCTGAATCCAACACCTGCTGTAGTGACTCACTGGGGCTTGTGTCACTATATAGGGCTTTGGAATCCTAAAGGGGTACAATGCTACCTTAATGATATCTTGATCACCAGTTCCACAGAAGAAGAGCACTTGAGGAATCTGGAAGAGACCCTCAAATGACTGCAAACGCATGGGTTATGAGTTTAAAAGAAAAAGTGTTACTTCCTCCGGAAATTGAATGAATACTTAAGGCACATCATTGACAGCAAAGGACCTCACAAGGTGCCAAAGGAAATAGAGGCAATCGTGGAGGTCCCTCAGCTCATTAATGTATTCCAATTATGGTCTTCTCTGGGTCGTGCGAATTACTATGGAATATTCATTCCAAATTTGGTGGCCTTTTTGACAGCCATTACACAATCTTCTATGGAATTCAGACTGTAAACAAGAGTATGTTAGTGTCAAACAGGTTTTCCAGAGGTCAGATGTTTTCGTTCACTTCAAGGTAGGTTGCCCGTGCAATTGGCGTGTGATGCCTTACGTTATGGTGTTGGTGCAGTGCTGTCACATACTTTCTACCCAATGGAGAGAAGAGTCCAATTATTTTAACTTTATGCTCTCTCACTCATGCAGAAATGAGGTATGCCCAATTGGAGAAGGAGGCTCTCGGTATCATTCTCAATGTCAGGAAATTTTGCCACTACTTATTGGACCCACTTTGTTCTGCTAACAGATCTTCACCCTTTCATGCCCATCTTCAGCCCAGACACTGGGTTCCCTCAAAGGTGATGAGGTGGCTTCAGAGGTCCAGTTTCCTCATTTCACCTCCTCCCACCTTATCCAAGTTCCAACCTTCCAACTCTGCATTGTCCTCATGACCTCTCCTACCTGTCCATCTTCCTTCCCACCTATCCACTCCATCCTCCTCTCTGACCTATCACTATCAGCCCCACCTCCATCTGCCTATTGCACTCTCAGCTACCTTCCCCCTGCTCAGCACCACCCCCCCCCCCCCTCCTCCCCCCCTCCACCCCTTGGCTCCCAGCCCCATTCCTGATGAAGGGCTTTTGCCTGAAACTTTGATCCTCCTGCTCCTCAGATGCTGCCCGACCTGCTGTGCTTTTCTAGCACCACATTTTTGGCTTCAGGGATGGGCCCTACTCCTCTCAACACACTTATACGATGTAAAATACGGACAGTTGGAACAACACACATATGCAGATACATTGTCCAGGCTGCCCCTTCCCTCAAGAGGGTGGGTTGAAAATTCCCTACTTCTCTCAAAAATCAGGAACTTGATGAAGGGCTTATGCCCGAAATGTCTATTCTCCTGCTCCTTGGATGCTGCCTGACCTGCTGTGCTTTTCCAGCACCACACTCTCTACTTTGATCTTCAGCATCTGCAATCCTCATTTCTGCCTTTGGATTATTCAGCTTGGAAAGACAACAGAGCCAGACTCTGGGAATATCAAAACGAATCATTTCTCAGTAGTTAGCTGGCAGAGCAAAGAGAGAAGAAAATTGATTCATAACAACAGAACAGGAAGGCTTGCTCTCCCTCACCACCTCTCGCTCACTCTCACTTTGCCTAAACACCTCTCAAAATAAATGGCATGTTAAAGGCACCCACGCACCAAGAACTGAATTGCACAATTTCACCACTAGTGAGAAACAAGAAAATAGCAAATGAGTCACACATTCAGCTTTCACTCGAAGAACTGTTAAAGCATACTTGTTATTATCTTTTTGTTTAAACTGGACACTTGCTGCCTTTCCTCATGTAAACTTGTTAGCTAGGTTTATGAGAGTTTGATGTCGTGTTTTATTATTATTTCAGGGCTGTAGGTTAATGTTTTTTTTAATCAAGAAAACCTTGGAATTGGCACCTTAAATTTGGTCTAGTTAAATGAGTTAAAATTGAAAGTTCATAGCTGTGTGCTAAAAAGAAATGAAGGTATTTGTTGTAACAGACTGAGAAGGGAACTGATTCCCCTTGTCTGCTCATAACACTTGATTCCCACATGAAGAAAGGCAGCTTAAGGGAGGACAATTGATGTAAGTGGATTTTCATAGAACCAGATACAATATGAGTCTCTCCCTATAAGAGAATAACAAAGAAATATTCGAGGGCCCAGGGTTGTATGCTAATGTTTGGGGATGCAATGAAGCTTAGGGCAGCTGCTGCAAAAGCCCAGTGAAGAAAGACCATGACTAAGGTCTCTCTCCTGAGGGATTGTAAAGCCCTTGGGCTGTGTGCAACCAAACTTATTTGACATGAAATGTAAATACACGTTGTAAATATAACACAGAATAGGAAGTGTAGTAAAGTACCTCAGAGTACCTCATAATGTATTGAAAGCAATGCAGTGTAAAATTTGAACTGTTGTGTAATGTATCTTCATACGTTTTATGTATAAAGTATATTTTTGCAAAAAGAAACTGCGATTTATTGGAAGGGAAGGAAGATGAAAATGAATAGGCTGAGAATCCAGGGACAATTTAAGTTGAGTAGCAAAAGAACCAAACATGACAATGCAATGCATGGTTAGGATTGGGGATGCATTACGTGAGAGTGTGCTAGAGGAAGATTCAATCATGGCTTGCACAAGGAAACTGGAAAAACTTCTGCATGAATAAAGATACAGGGCTACAAGGAAAGGGGAGGAGAGTAGGACTAATAGTTCCTCTTAATAGAAAACTGACATGAACATGAAGGGCTGAATAACCTCATTCAATGCTTTAATCAGTCTGTAGTTCTATAATGCTAATTACATTTTGCTTCAGTCATTAAAAAAAACCTAAAAAATTGTTAAGCAGATATAAGAATGGAGAGCATTCACAGAATATTTAATGTCGTTGGATGATGTTACCATAGTACATTTACCTGGCAGTTGTTTAACAAACTTGTTTCTCATCTTAGTTGATGAGTAGTTGCGTTTGTGTTTTCAGGCTTCCAAGACGCGTTCACTGGTGATAGCAAATTATCGCTTTCACGGCTTTCTGGCCACCTTGCTGGTTGGCATCCTAACAATAATGCCTGGAATGAGAAACTTTATCCCAAGTGGAAGAGAAATGACATCCGATGGAAAAACTGCTGGAAAGGTAAGAACCAGAAGGAAATCTCTATCCAAGTATTTGTACTGCAGGCCCTCCTTCTGTCCAGGTGGTCTTTGAATTCTCTTTAGTTAAAAGAGAATTTTAAAATTTATTCATGGGATTTGGGTGTGGCTGGAAAGGATAATATTAGTTGACCATCCTAATTGCCGTCAAGAAATTCAAAATTAACAGCGTTTTGAGTCCTGAAGTCCATGTGCTGTTGGTACACCTATAGCACCTATAGTGCTGTTAGGAAGGGGGTTCCAGAATTTTAACATAACAATAGTGAACAAATGATGATAAAGTTCAGGATGATGTATGGCTTAAAGGTAAATTCAATGGTGTTTTCTTGCATCAGCTGCCGTATGCTCCAGGTAGTACTGTTCTTCAGTTTGGAAAGTGTTGTTGAGAGACCCTTGGCCACTTGTTGTAGTACAAGATATAGAAGGCACTGCTGCTACTGTGTGTCAGAAGTGGAACACCTAAATGTTTAAGTTAGTGGATGGGTACTTGATTAAATAGTATCTACAGTTCATTGACTGCAGCATTTCAAGACAGTTCACCTTTGCTTTGTCCTGGATAGTATTGAGCTGCTTGAGTGCTGGTGGAGCTTCACCCATTCAGGTAAATGGAGAGTATTCCATAACTCTTGTGACTGGTGCCTTGAGATGGTACAAAGACTTTGAGAGTCAGGAGATATATTACTCTCCACAGAATTCCAAGTCTTTGAAGTGCTGTATTAGCTATGGTATTTCTATTGCTGATTTGGGGCGGCACAGTGGCTCAGTGGTTAGCACTGCTGCCTCACTGCACCAGGGATCCAGGTTCGATCCCAGCCTTGGGCGACTGTCCTGTGTGGAGTTTGCACATTCTCCCTGTGTCAGTGTGGGTTTCCTCCAGGTGCTCCGGATATGCAGGTTAGATGAATTGGCCATGCTAAAGTGCCCATAATATTCAGGGATATGTAGAATAGGTGCATTAGTCAGGGGTAAATATAGGGTAGGGGAATGGCCCTGGGTGGTTTACTCTTCGGAGGGTCAGTGTGGACTTGTTGGGCCAAAGGGCCTATTTCCATACTGTAAGGATTCTGATCCTGAGTTAAGTTTCTGGACAGTGATAACTAGATTGTTGATGATAGGGGATTCAGTAATGATAATGCCCCTGATCATTGGCGGGGGGGGGGGAGAGGGAAGACAGATTCTCACTCATTTGAGGTAATCGTTATATAGCTCTGTATGAAGTGAATACTATGTGCTACTTATCAGATGAAGCCTGATTGTTGTCCAGGTCTTGCTGCATGTGGCATCGATTACTTCAGTATCTGAGGAATTGCAAAAGGCACTGTGCACTTTTCAGAGAACATCTCCACTTTTGATCTTAGGGTGGAAGGAAGGTCATTAATGAAGCTGAAATTGAGTGCAAGTTTCCTGAGGAGTTCCGCGATATACTAAGGCTGGAATGATTCACCTCCAAAACTACAACCACCTTACTTTTGTTCAAGCTATGACCTTAATCAATTGAGTGGTTTTCTCCTGATTCCCATTCATTTCAATTTTGCTAGGGCTCCTTGATGTCATACTTAGTCAAGCACTACCTTGATATCAAGTGCTATTACCCTTACTTCACCTCTGGAATTTATCTGCTTGTCCACGCTTGCACCAAATCAATAATGAGGCCTGGAGCCTGGTGATCCTCACTGAATTCAAATTGAGCATCTTGATGAATCATTGCCTCTTGACACCTTCCACCATGTTTCTCATGATTGATGGTAGATTGACAGGGTGGTAACTGACATAGTTAGATTTTTTTTCCTTTTTATAGAGAAGACAAGCATGGACAATTTGCTACATTGTTGATGCAGTTATTTTGGAATGGCTTGATTAGGAGCATAGCTAGTTCTGGAACACGAGATGTCAGGATTTCAGAAGTGATATTATCAGGGCCCAAAGCTTCTGCAGTGTCCAGTTCCTTGATATCACTTGGAGTAAACTGAATTGCTGAAGAATACTATGTGTGATGCTGGAACTTGAGGAGAAAACTGGGATGAATCATCTCCTTAGCACTTCTGTTTAGAGATAGTTTCAAATGCTTCAGTCTTGCCTTTCGTACTCTCAAAGTGGGCTACCACATAGTTGAATTTGGAGATATTCACTATACGTCCTCCTTTTTTTAGTATAATTCATGACTAATGTGGCAGGACTGCAGAGTGCAATATGATCTGTTCATTGTGGGATTGCTTTGCCATGTCTGTTGCATACTGCTTCCATAGCCTACCATGTGCGTAGACCTCATTGAAACCTGATTTTTTTTAGATATGCCTGTGATTCTCCTTTCATGTCCTCTTGCAATCTCCCCTGGTCTGATGGACTGGTAGGGTGAATGATATACCATGCTGTGATGTTACAGATTGTAATTTAATACAATTTTGCTGCTGTTGATGGGTCACTGTTCCTTAAGGATGTCCAGTTTTCAGATGCTTGATCTATGTTTTATAAAGCCTACAGTATCTGAGTTGGTGATTTAGCAAATACCATTTATATTCAGTGTTTTGTCTAAGCCCTTAGCTGGTATCAACATGAGCATTTCCATGTAAGTACTACTCAAGTCATTCCCTTTAAGTTACTGCATGCGTGCAATTGCCTAAAGAAATTTTAAAGGGTCTCTAAACTTTTTTTAAAAATCAACTAAGTACAATAAAACGCATCTCAGTTTATGCAGTAAATATTTGCAGGCATCGGATTAAGTCAATAACTTAAATCTATGATCAAGTATATATTATTAATCTCTCTGGATTAATAATAAAACAATTGGCTAAATTGTTACATTTGGATAAAATCAAGTTTGTATGACTGTTTTAGAATTAGTTCAGTAGCTTGGAGATCATGGGGAGAAATTCATTTGAACCAATTTTTAGACTAGGAATTAACACTGTGGATGCAGTAAGGCCCCAACCAGGATAGTGACACCAGCTTGAAATTGGGCCTTGGGCAACACATTCCAATAATTTATTTCCTTCTCCTCTTGGTTCCTCATTTTAGAAAATCAAAGCAGCTAGTTCTTGTGCCTCACTCGTGCAGGGAAATTTTAATGTGAACAGCATGGGATAGTCTAATTTCTCAGGTGTTATACAAAATAAATTGGAACGTCACTATTAGCATATGCAAAAGATCTGACATTTATACAAGACCAAAATAGTATTGCACATTTTTCAGTCATGCTTGGGGCACAGAACATATCCTACAAAATTTGAAACTTTGCTCTATTTTCTGGAACAAAACATCAATTCCTTCCCTGAGTTCTTAGATCGCAGGATAGCATCAGTATCCTAAAATATATATCTCAGTTCTTCAAAGGCAGGAATAATTACATTAGTAATAATCCTCTTAAATTTTATTGAAAACAGTAAACTGAAAATTCTGACTTACTAACCGTTAATGCTAAAACTTGATTTATCTCGGAACAGGCACTGTCCCTCGCATTATAAAATAGAATAATTTATTGATGCTAATGTTTGTAATTAATTCCAAAACGTTTTAATTTTCCATGGGATACTGTGAGAAGGTTTCCTCTATTTACTATTGATGGTGAATATATTCTTTGAAATTCAGTTTATAGTTTCAATTATTATTTTGTAGTTTGAACCATATCTCTGAGCAAATATTATGCTTAATACCAAAAAGTATCTGTTTTCTCCCTTTTTCAATTCATTTGTTTTCTCTTTCAGGAGGAAAGGTCATCGCCCACTTGGGCAATGATGGGCCTACACTGGTTAGAGCGAATGTAACTTTTAACGTGGTGCTTAAATTACCTAAATGTCAAAAAGAGGATGATAATGGTGATATCGTTTATGACAAAAACTGCAAAAATGGTAAACCTTTGTGTGCATATGCATGTGTGCTATGTAGGATAAACCTCCATTGATCAAATTCAGTGAATTCAATCATTTACATAATCTATTTGCACTATTATGTGTAATTTGAGAAGGATAGAAATTGAAGTGTGCACAGAATTGGACACTCAAGAAGTGATAAATGCTGGGTTCTGCTTTGAAATAATGAAGCCAAGGCATATAAAACCTTGTGTCTCACTTTCATGAAGAAGGCAATCCGTAGAGAAGAGTAGGTGGCTCAGCTGGAAAGTATTGTTGAAGATTGGGTCATTGCTGATATCAGTTGCCATTTATGGAAGAGTTCTAAACTTTTGGAAGCCTCAATGAATTTCCTTAATTACTCAACTACAACTACAAATCTCTTTCAACCATAATTGTTGACTTCTGGGCAAGTGAAATTGACCATAGGTTGGTTTAGCTGCATTATTAAAAAGATCAGTTGAACAATGGCACTAGGAAGTAGGTAATATAATACCATCAGTTAAAAAGAAGAGAACATTAAAACTGGTAATGGGAGACCAATTAAACCAAAGTAAATCAAGTAAAATGAAACATTTAGGCAATCATATGGTAATTACAGAGTTTGATAGATTTTTGTTAACCGAAGGTATTAAGAAATTATGGAGAAAAGGCAGAAATGTGATGTTAAAATGCAAATCAACCACAATCTCATTGAATTGCAGAAGAAACCTGAGGGGTTAAACGCCTACTCCTGTTCCTTTTGGTGAAACCTTGAGGAAGTGATCGGCTTTGGTCTACTGGCTGGAGAGCTGGCATGAAATCCATGTTGCCTTATTTGGAGAGTGCCCACTAAACCACAAGCCTATCAGGCAGTTGACAGACAACTAGTGACCCTTTCCCTGGGATCATGACCCTACGGGAGATCTTGCCTACCTGGCTAATCAAAGACCCGGAGCCATTCCTCAATAGTATCACTGGAGAGGACCTCGACAAACAGCCAATGAAGTTGCAGAATGATCTGGCTGCAGGTGGTAAATGGCAGGAAGAGTTTCACTGTATCAGGATTGCATGAAGGACAACATGCCCAATGGGGTGGCTGTTAGTGGTTTCCCGTCCCCTCCTACACTCTCCCAGGGGACAGAGCCTTCTGGGTTCCCTTTGAAGCAGGAAACCCCTTTCCCGATAACAATGGAATATGAGGCTCTTAAAGATGTCTTTAATTGTCTAAAGACCTCAATTGATGGCAGGCAGGGAGGCCATCTATGGATGTTGTGGACTCGAATACCCGTGTGTTCAGCTGCCATTTTTCCACATGATGAAACGCTTTATGTGTCTCTAAACACACTACTGGTGAGGACAGATTATTCTTTCCTGTGCTTCCCTTTCCGTCCTTTTCTTTCCCCCTCTCCCTTAACTCGTCAATATGTTGTCTATTGAGGCATTAAGGATTTTTCAGCACTGGTTTCCCCAGTGATCCTAAATGCTGCATCTTAAAGGAGCAATCTTCCAACTCTGAATCGCGTAAGCAGTTGAACGCTGGGATTATGATAAGAATCACCATGATGCGTTGACTAAGCAATGCATCAACATGAATTTGGGCTCAAGACCTCCGCATCCTTTGCTGCATCCTCCAGTCACGAGCGAAAAAGCCAATTTTTGAAATAAAAATCATAAATACGTTTTTATCATACGCCATTTTGATATTGTTACAAATTATTCTAACACAATATTCCCCTAGACAGATAAATTGAACTAAATGATGCTAATAAGTTATGTGATGTGAGGGACTTAGATTTTCAATCAAAGTAAGATAGGATTAACATTAATTAATAGACCTTGAACCTAGTTGAGCACTTGATTACAGATTGAAGTGATGAAGACTGTTGTTTTAATGCTGAAACTCGAGTAAATGTTGTGCATGAACAGAGATTACCCTATGATTAGAGTAGTAGGTTATCCCACGAGGACAGCTTGAGACGTTTCTTGATCTCAAGACAACAGCTGCCTTAGTGACTTGCCATTCACTTCTCATGTCAGTAGCAGCATGGATCCATGAGTCAGGTTAACTATTGTCAATTGTGACATCTCCTACATTGGCAAGTAATGTTCCAGTCAAATTTGAAATTGAAAGATCCAGTTGGCTCTTCAGAAGTGGGAGAACTCCATCCAATGGCATGTCCAATTTCTCCAAATATGGGACTGCTGCAAGTAAGATGATCAATGGTATATGTATGAATATATTGAGCATTATACAATTTTTCAGGTTATTATGTACTTTAAGATGGTTATCTCCATATTGGTTAGATATACAGTATCCAGGAATAATATGGACATTATGAATCTGATAGACCAATTTTTGTGTACATTGTAGTCTTCAATGGGCAACCTTCACATTGCCATATTTCTTATATAAATAATATCCTAAACAATGTAGTAGAGTCTTAATTCACCAAACATACCACATAATTCTGACATATAAAACACTCTTCTAATCTGTTATTTTGTTTCTGATCTGTTGCAATGACAATTTTAAAATCTTCTGCATGTATTCCATTGCATGTATTCAATAGTATCTTCAAATAATGATCATTTATTGGAAGGAGAATGTACATTTCTAAATATGATTCCAATTTTAGTCACTAATGCCAGTGATTATTTTCTAGCATCTTCATTCTTTCCTGGGCAATATGTATATAACTGGAGTTCCTGGATTGATGAATATGGTTGGTTTAACCACACCACGTTTACCAAATATAATGTCTTCCCAGATGGTCATTCTTTTCCTAGACATATGGATTGGAGGCATAAGAACTTTGTCTATATTTGGCATACCCAAGGTTGGTATAACAATATTTCCTACAAATGTGAAGAGATTTCTTTAAAGGCTTTGCTGACCATATGTGTTTTAAATATAGGCCAATACTATCAAAATATTGGGCGATCCAGTATGACTCTTTCTATCAATACGACTAACATCACACTGGGTGACCATATGATGACTGTGTCTGTCTATCGAAGAGATCACCATAGAAAAAAATACATTCCAATTGCAACAGCAAGTGGCCCATACACGGTTACAGGTGAGATTGTGTTTGGGATAACCCATCTATTGATCAGTAGTTTCAGCAGTTTTGGTACCCTGACAAAAAAATGGAAACAAACTGGTGTTCATACTTATGAGGAATGTGTAAAGCAAATTGCAATTTTATAAAATTGAGGCACTAGTTGTGAGGATGTATGTCTTTTCATTTAACTTTGTAAAGCTTGTAATATTTATAAGGCCTTGTGTGATGATTATGAAAAAGCTGTAAACTATGGTACAGGGCCACTTCATACATTTTGTTCAGCATGTATACTCCACTAAGAATGAGATGTACAGTTTTAGTCTCCTTATCCAAGAATGGATATACCTGCTGAACAGAGTGCAA
Organism: Chiloscyllium plagiosum; assembly: GCF_037043375.1. Classification (NCBI taxonomy): domain Eukaryota; kingdom Metazoa; phylum Chordata; class Chondrichthyes; order Orectolobiformes; family Hemiscylliidae; genus Chiloscyllium; species Chiloscyllium plagiosum. The sequence continues at coordinate 30,127,029 of NW_028270143.1, read as the reverse complement.
CAAAGATTCACTCATCTGATTCCTTGTAAGAAATGACTGTTCAATGAGGAGAGATTGATTTGAGCAGGCTAATATTTCCTAGCGTTTAGAAGATATCATTGAATCATTTTAAACTCTTAAGGAGTTTAGTATGGTCAGCACAGGGAAGATGTTTCCACTGGCTGATGAGCCAAGAATTAAGGATGAAGTCTCAGAATATGGATCAGTCATTTAGAACTGAGATCAAGATTTTTTTTCATTTCCAAGGGTTGTGAATATTTGTAAATCTGTATCCCAAATGGCTGTTGATGCTGTGTTCTTGAGAATATCTACGGTAGAAATTGATACATTTTTGAATGCCAAAGGAAGATTTGGAAGTGGGACTTGTTGGGGAAGCTGGAGGTGAGATTGAAGATAAACCGTGATCATATAGAATAGTGAAATAGATTCAAAGGTTTAAATGCTTTTACACCTTTTCTTATGCTAAACTGTAATTTACAATTTGTGAAAGTGAATTGGCAACTCCTTTTTACATTTGCTCATGGGAGGTGGGTATCATTTGTAAGATCATATTTATCACCTATCCCAATTGGTGATGAGTTGGCTTTTTGAACAACTGCAGACTGTATAGCGTCGGCACATTCCACAAAGCTCTAAGGAAAGAAGCTCCAAGATATTCATCCAGCAACAGTAGGAACAGTAATAATGTTCCAAGTCAAGGATCATATTCCTTCGAACAGAAATAGAAATTGCTAGAAAAGTGCAGCATGTCTGGCAGCATTTGTGGACAGAAACCTGATTTAATGTTTTGGTTCCAGTGATCCCTCTTCAGAACTGATATTCCTATGTATCTGTTGCCCTTGTTCTTCTCGGTGAGAGAGTGAATTTGGAAAATGCTGTTGACGAAATCGTGGTAAATTGCTGCAACAATTTTGCAGATGGTATGCATTGCTACCACAGTCCGACAGATTTGGAAGGAGTGGCATATTGTATTCTTACCAAGTGGGTTGCCTTGTCCTGGACTGTATCAAATGTCTTGAATATTGGAACTGAACTCATCCAGGCATGTTAGGAATTTTTTTTAATCTCACACCTGACGTGCTTTGTAGATGATTGAAAGGCTTTGAACAGCCAGGAGATGAGTTAAAAGCTGCAGAATTCCTAATCTTTGACCAGATCCTGTAGTCACTGTAGTAATATGACCATTAAAAGTTATGTTTCTGGTCAGCAGTGGCACTGTCACACCCATTCACCCTTTTGCCCAAAAAATGTTGATGATAGGTGAATCAACAATAGTAAGTCCTGTTGAATGTTGAGGAGAGGTGTTCAGCTTCTCTGCTGTAGTAGATGGTCTTTGCCTCACTCAAATGTTGCTTACCATTTTTCAGCCAAACTAGAAGCTTACTTCACATGGGTATGATCAGTCTCATTTTATTACATATGAAACTGTGTGCCTTTGTTCAACTTTCATAAGTAGATTTAGATCATATCTCCCTCCCAGAGGCCAGTCCTTATTCTGTTTGGTAGCTGCACCCGATATTCCCCTGAATTGTTTCTCGTAATTAGGATACATACTCACTATCTCTGACAAGGGACATTTGCCCTCTATCTTATCCAGGGTCGCACCCATTTTTATCCAATTTATTGTATACCTTCACAAAATTCATACTATTGTCTTGTACCTTTGTAAGGTTTCTGTTTTTAGTGCCTATTTAAACGATCTCATTCAGTGGTCCATCAGGGCACGTGAGAGTGAAATGAGGGAAACAAGCACACAAAAATGCAGACCGAGAGTAACGAAGGTATAACCTTACCTTGTGGCCCCGTTGGTGTCAAGTCCGACCTTTAGGCGAAGCTCTTCTTTTCCAATTTCACTCACACGTATCCCTTGTTGGAACCCTGCTCACAGCAACAAATTGTTAAAGTACCTATTCAAAACAGCTCAGGGAATCCCTGATGGACTCGACCTGTAAGCCTCTCTTGGTTCATCCCGGAGATCGTACTCTCTGGCAGTCTGGAATATAAAACTCTTATAGACAGCTTAGTTTAAATTATTATCTTTATTTACCAATGGCATCAATGTTATACTATAACGTAGATACCAACACGCCAAGCTTGAGCTAAGGTTTTAAAACCATTAGCAGAGTAGCAGCGCCAGCTCTTACCCCTAAGAGCTCTCTCAGGCTACTCCCCTTGTTGCTGTAAATAAGCTGTCTTTATACAGAAATTGGTACTGAGATTACAAAAACACCACATGTCCTTAACCAGATAAGCAGCAATAAAATGGCAAACGTTTGTAGAGGAAAACAAACGTAATTGACAGGTCTGAGTATGCTTGACTAATTAAGCTCCATGCACATCAAAGTGGGAAACCCTGATCTAGCCAGGCCAAATGGCCAATTGCCTTTAGCTAGATAAGCTCCCTTTTAACAGTACAGCATAATGAGAGACTTATCTAAACTATGTGGAAAAGGTCATGAGGTAATTTCGCTCAGCTCACATGCCCTGTATCATTATCCTACAAAACAGCTTTATAAAAAAAAATCATCTTAGATTTCCAAAATGCACATTCAATTCATAACCTTCCAGAATCATGAGCTCCAGGGAACAACACACAATCATTCAATACATGACAAGCAAGTGTACACTCAAATCAGACCACAAAAGAGTTAACTTTTCCACCTGTCTCTCCCTCTCACTGTGTCCCTTGAAGCCTTAGGTCAGTGAATGTAATTTATAGAAGAATGTTTTCTCTCTGTCACACATATGAACATCTTCCAACTTTCTTACCGTGTTAGTTTCAGCCTTTGTGTTTTCCTAGCTTGTAAGGGTAATATGACGTTCACACTCCAGAACAGTCAAAATTCCCTGAGCCATTTCGAATAGGTACTTTACCAATTTGAGCTTCATAAGTTCAAATCTCCTCTGTGTGGTATACATGAAAATGTATCAGGATTACGTGTATATTCTACTTAGCTTATTAAATTACAAGTTCTTTTCCTATTGAGTATGAGTTTTGTTAAGAGTCTTCAATATAATTGAGTTATCCAACGTCCAACTATAAAATATGTGCAGCTTCCATCCCTCAGGGTCAAAAGGAAGTATTGCCACCCATTCCACAAGTGAACAAATGTTATCACTTTATTCACACCGATCCATTGACTCTACGAACAGATGTCCTTAATTGTTCTTAAACAGTGCCCCCCTCCGCTGGTGTTAAGCACTTTCCTGCATATCCTGTCACAGATGTGTCGCATGTAAGGCTACAAGCTTTCTCACTATCATTAACAGAACTCCCCACTTCTAACCTTTTGATGGAGGGGAGATCATTGATGAAGTAGCTGAAGATGGTTAGACCTAGGACATATGAGGAACCGGGCTCTTGTGAACAGTGGTAATGTCTCTAATTCAGAGCCAAGATATGGGTTCAAGTGCCACCTGCTCTAGAAGGGTGTCTTAACATCTCTGATCAGGTTGATATAGAAAATATCTACTCTGAGGAACTGGGACTCCCATGTCAATGGTAATGCCCCTACATCTGAGCATTGAAACTTGGGGTTCAAGTTCCACCTGTTCCAAAGGTATGTAGTAATATCTCTGCAAAGTTGACTTGAAAATATTTTACTCTGAGGAACTAGGAACTCTTTTGCACAGTGGTAATATTCCTGCTTCAGAGCTCGGAGACCCAAATTCAGTCCCATCTGCTGCAGAAGATGTCATAACATCTCTGAATAGGTTGATGGAGAAAATATCTACTCTGAGGAACTCCAGCATTATTTCCTGGGACTAAGATGATTGACCTCAAACAGCCACAACTGTCTCCATTTGTGATAGGTATTAATTCAATCAATGATGTTGTCCGCCCCGATAGCTTGTGACTTAATTTTATGGGAGCTCTTTGATGTCACACTTGGTCAAAAGCTAGCTTGATGGCAAATGCCTCTCCATTTATATCTGTCCCTTAATTTTAATTTCCATTGACGTCACTACAAAATAGATTGTTGATTTGCTATCACCTGCTTTACACAATCACATCAAGCCAAAATTACCCTGAAAGGTAATCAGAAATTTGTATGAAAATAAAATTAAAGGAATAGGAATAATTAAATGAAACCATTAGAATTACTAGATAATATTCTGATGGAAATTTGAGTCATCAATAGTCACAGGTGAGGTGCCGAAGACTGGAGGTTGGCTGATGTGGTGCCACTGTTTAAGAAGGGTGGTAAGGGCAAGCCAGGGAACTATAGACCAGTGAGCCTGATGTCGGTGGTGGGCAAGTTGTTGGAAGAAATCCTGAGGGACAGGATGTACATGTATTTGGAAAGGCAAGGACTGATTTGGGATAGTCAGCATGGCTTTGTGCATGGGAAATCATGTCTCACAAACTTGATCGAGTTTTTTGAAGAAGCAACAAAGAAGATTGATGAGGGCAGAGCGGGGGTAGATGTGTTCTATATGGACTTCAGTAAGGCTTTTGACAAGGTTCCCCATGGTAGACTGGTCAGCAAGGTTAGATCTCATGGAATACAGGGAGAACTAGGCACTTGGATACAGAACTGGCTCAAAGATAGAAGACAGAGGGTGGTGGTGGAGGGTTGTTTTTCAGACTGGAGGCCTGTGACCAGTGCCACAAGGATTGGTGCTGGGTCCTCTACTTTTCGTCATTTATATAAATGATTTGGATGTGAGCATAAGAGTTAGTAAGTTTGCAGATGACACCAAAACTGGAGGAGTAGGGGACAGCGAAGAAGGTTACATCAGATTACAACAGGATCTTGATCAGATGGGTCAATGGGCTGAGAAGTGACAGATGGAGTTAAATTAAAATAAATGCGAGGTGCAGCATTTTGGGAAAGCAAATCTTAGCAGGACTTATGCACGTAATGGTAAGGTCCTAGGGAGTGTTACTGAACAAAGAGACCTTGGAGTGCAGGTTCATAGCTCCTTGAAAGTGGAGTCACAGGCAGATAGGATAGTGAAGAAGGCGTTTGGTATGCTTTCCTTTATTGGTCAGAGTATTGAGTACAGGAGTTGGGAGGTCATGTTGCGGCTGTACAGGACATTGGTTAGGCTACTGTTGGAATATTGCATGCAATTCTGTTCTCCTCCTATTGGAAAGATGTTGTGAAACTTGAAAGGGTTCAGAAAAGATTTACAAGGCTGTTGCCAGGGTTGGAGGATTTGAACAATAGGGAGAGGCTGAACAGGCTGGGATTGTATTCCCTGGAGCTCCAGAGGTTGAGGGTGACCTTATAGAGGTTTACAAAATTACGAGGGGCATGGATAGGGTAAATAGACAAAGTCTTTTCCCTGTGGTCAGGGAGTCCAGAACTAGAGGGCATAGGTTTGGGGTGAGAGGGGAAAGATATAAAAGAGACCTAAGGGGTAACTTTTTCACACAGAGGGTGGTATGTGTATGGAATGAGCTGCCGGAGGAAGTGGTGGAGACTAGTACAATTGCAACATTTAAAAAACATTTGGATGGATATGTGAATAGGAAGGGTTTGGAGGGATATGGGCCAGGTGCTGGCAGGTGGGACTAGATTGGGTTGGGATATCTGGTCGGCATGGATAGGTTGGACCGAAGGATTTGTTTCTATGCTGTACATCTCTATGACCCTATGACTTAAGGTCACGAAAATCTTTGACAAGGCTATAAGGGCAGGGAATTTCAGTGTTGGTTGGTGGGTAATATCATTCTGTATTTCCTATCTAAATACTGTTAACTGTCACAGAAAACAAAGTTGTGAGAATTTCAAATTTGGAAAGGATATGTGACTTTGCAAAATATGATTTTTTTTCAGATCATATTCCAACATATGTGCACATTTCACAAAAAAACAATCGCAATACCACAAAAAATACCTACATCAAGGACTTAGATGTTATCTTTGAAGTTAAACTTCATGATCCCAGTGAATATCTGAAAAATGCTGCCATATCCTATAGTTGGGATTTTGGTGATGGACATGCGCTTTTATCAAAAAGTCCAACTGTTCTACACAACTTCACTAGTTCAGGGAATTTCAAACCTAAATTGATTGTTGAGGCAATTCTATTAGTTTCCTGTAGCTCCATTATACCAACTACATTGAGCCCAACTACAGAACAGGGCACTACAACTGAATTGAGCACTCCAACCAAAGGGAGCATGACAACCGATTGGAGCACCACGATCAAACAGAGCACTACGATTATATCGAGCCCTACCACCGAACAGAGCCCTACCACTGAACAGAGCCCTACCACTGAACAGAGCCCTACCACTGAACAGAGCTCTACCACTGAACAGAGCCCTACCACTCAACAGAGCCCTACCACCGAACAGAGCCCTACCACCGAACAGAGCTCTGCAACTAAACTGAGCACTGTGACCAGTGCAGATACTACAACTGGTATGTTTGATTTTTTTTATTTTACAATACAGTGCCAAGAGGGAGTAATGCAGTCAAATGTTTAACACAATGCTTTTTAATATTGAATTTTTTTAAAATTAAATTTTTTTGTAAAATTAAAATGTTATTTTGTTTCTGAGACACCGGTGAGAAGATAAACCTCTCCTAGCAGACTACTGCAACTTTGGAGGATGAACACAGAAATGCTGGGAAAACTGTGTAAACATTTACACCGTTTTGCCAGCATTTACACAGCTTTTCTGCCAAAGATACAGTGGGCAGCTGGGAAAATCTCCTTGAAATCTGAAATTTCCAAATATTTTCAATTGTTTATGATACTTGCATGTACTTACCTATCTTTATTTCCAAAAGTGTTGTACATGGGGACTCAAGAACAAATGTCAAAACGTCAGATAAAGCAGAATTAGAAAATACAGAATAATTGAAACTGAACATGTAGTTGTTATTCTGACTCTGTTTTAAAATCATTTATTCTGTCATCTGCTGTTTATGTTTCTGTTATGAATCATTTGTCCGTTTTTTAGGTGGGCATTGTTCAAGTTAACTTATTTGTGGAAACACTATAGCACACCCAAGGCAGACCAATGTAATTACAGCTTACAGGTTTATAAATTTTAAAAAATCTGCAGATGCTGGAATCCAAAATAGACAGGCAGGAGGCTGGAAGAACGCAGCAAGCCAGGCAGCATCAAGAGGTGGAGAAGTCGACGTTTCAGGTGTAACCCTTCTTCAGGACTGGGTGTGGGGGAGCTGCAGATAAAGGGGGAGGCAGCAGCAAGGTGTAAGGTGTGGGGATAGGTGAGGACAGGTAGAGGGTATGACCTGGTTAGTCAATGGGAGGAATGAATCCAGTTGGTGGAAGGGAGGGGAAGGGTCTGGGAAGGGAGTTGGAGGATGGGGAGGGAGGTAATTTGAAATTGGAGAACTCAATATTGAGTCCTCCAGGCTGTAGGGTGCACAGGCAGAAGATAAAGTGTTCTTTCAATAGGAGCTGTGGTTTGCTTTGGCAATGGAGGCCAAGGATGGTCATGTTGGAAAGGGAGTGGTTGAGGGAATTAAAATGGGTGGTGACTCTTTTAACCTCATTTACAGCATCAGGTGCTCCCGATGTGGTCTTCTCCAAACCGGGGACACCAAGTATAAACTCAGGGTCTGCAGGGACCGACTGGACCTCCCAGTCACCGCCCATTTCAATTCCCCCAACCACTCCCTTTCCAAATGACCATCCTTGGCCTCCTCCATTGCTAAAACAAACCACAGCTCCTATTGGAGGAACAACATTGTATCTTCTACCTGCACCCTACAGCCTGGAAGACTGAACATTGAGCTCTCCAATTTCAAATAACCTCCCTCCCATCCCCTGACTCTCTTCCTAGCCCCTTCCCCTTCTTCCACTGCTCCCTGCCACCAACTGGATTCATTCCTCTCATTGACCAATTAGGTCATATCCTCTACTTGTCTTCACCTATCCCCACTTCACTACTCTGCCCCCGCCTCTCCCTTTATCTACAGCATCCCCACACCCACCCCCAGTCCTGAAGAAGGGTTACACCCGAAACGTCGACTTTTACACCTCTTGATGCTGCCTGGCTTGCTGTGTTCTTCCAGCCTCCTGCCTGTCAACTATAGGTTTACAGAGGCAGTTTCTATTAAAAATCTGTACATAGTGGTTTATAATAACAGGAAGTACAAACACATTTCTATTATATTCCTAATCAATCACCCATGCTTCTTACAAATTGGAAATTATAATTGTATGTAGAATTTCAGACAGATAATTGAAAAAGGAGTATGAAGTGGGAATAGGAGTGAAGGGAAGTTGGAAAATGGGAAAGACAGAATGTAAGAGAAGGGGGATAAAGGTGAGAATATGGAGGTGGCAAAGAGGAGGATGGGGTGGAAACAGCTAGAGAAGGACACGAGGAGTAGGTGTGAAGATAGAAAGAAATGAAGAGAAAGCACAGAACTGGATGCAGGAAAGTAGGGTGAAGAATATGGAGAGGAGGACATGCGGAGGGGTTAGCAAGGAGGAGACTTCGAGGTAAATGGAGAGATAGGGAAGGAATGGGATGTGAAGCAGTGGCAGTGGACAGGAGAAAAGGAAAGAGGTAGTGAGAAGAATCGGAGAAAGAGGGGGAGAAGAGGAGTTGACAGGAGAGGGATGGGAGGAGGAGAGAGAAAGAAAGAGGAAAAGGAAATGGGAAGTTAATCTATTGTGAAAGGAGAAGGAAGGAAACATGCAAGTGGAAAAGAGGAAAGAAAGGGATGAAAGGGGAATTGGGATAAATGTGGAGAAGGGTTGAGCGGATAGATCACATTTGGTTGGATAATATAAATATTCCCATTTAGCTTCTTCTTCAACCTTCCTCAATTCCTCACATTCCCCCTCATTTCCTTATCCCTTTCCCAACCTCAACCAACTCTTTCACTACTTCTTCCTTCCTTCTAGCTCTCTTCTTCCCTCTACCTTTTGTCTTCCTTCTGTCTCCAATTTTTCTTACATATGGCGACCGTATGAATGATTGTGCTTATGCTCAATTCAAATGTTCTTTATCTCACTTAACCTTGTTCCCTCAAAAGTTACAACATCTTGTTACTTCTGTTGCTTCTATGTCAGCAAAAGCAACCACCCTCACAAGAATACATGAAGCTGCAAGACCTACAACTTCTCCAATAGGTTCTTTTTACTGACAAGGGAAGGAAGTAAGGTCGAGATGTTTACGCAGCACATGAAGCAAAAATGATAGACAAAAATCTAATTCCAAAAGCGCAAAGAGAAATAAAAATACAAAAATGTTGATAATGCACATCAGGTCCATCAGTTTCTGAAAGGACAAAGGACATGCAATCATTCAAGTACAGATCCTTTGCTAGAATTAGAAATGGGAAGATAAGAGAGATCAGCGATAGAAGTGAAGGCAGAGTGTGGGTGTAGAGATCATGAGTTGGAAATACTGATCCTTGTCAGAAAAAGGTCTTACAGGTAAAATAGGCAAATTTATAAGCTCAGTAGTTAAGAGAGTGAAAACGTTGAGCAAATGGAGTAGCAATGGTGGTCGGGGTTGAAATCATTTGTAAAGTAATATGACAATAATGATCATGGTCAGTTTTAGAAATTAAATTTAACTTCCACCAGCTTTGATCCTGTGTAACCAGGAGAGTAGTCTGGGGATCTGAATTACTATTCCAGTGACATGACCACTGCACCACCCTCTCCTTCTAGATCCCAAGCAAACTAATACTGAGTCAAGGTCAGGGGACAAAATCATCTTCACATTTTAAGTCACCCAATGGTATTCTTGGAGTCTCTGCTCAGAGGGAGAATGTCCAATCACACCCAATCACATGGCAGCTAGCAAATGATTAGATGTGCAAGGCAAAGATCCTGGTCAAACATGCAGGAGGCATGGACAGGGAGTCACTGGCTCCACCATTACAGGAGCAAGCATTCAGATCCATATTTGAATAACACTGAGATAGCAATGCACACTTTCCATCCAGCAAGAATTGATCTACTGGCAGTTATACAGTGACAATTGCCTCATTCCTACTGGATGGTGTCACAGGCCTTCCTGCTGTATCATTTCATTGCCCTTTCCCTGAAAGGTGACACTAAACCCACGACCCCCTTTTATTTTTGACCAATTTTGAATCACATTAGAGCTTTCTTTGGCACCATCAGCCAGCTCACTGCAACTGCCTCCCATTCTGCACCCCTGTCAAGTCTGATTACCTTTGACCTTGCAACATGTCATCCTCGACTCTTCTTCTGTCATGCTTGCCCTTTGTTATCTGAAATTCTTAGGTCTTCATCATTGACTTTCCCAATATTTCCCTTGATATCCCCACATCCTACTTGAACTACCACCTATCAATGTTGTAGTCCAACTTTCTCACTCTGTCACTCACAAGCTTTGATAGGGCTGCCACTGCCCTCCTTCCCATGGTCAGCCATGTTTTCTTCCTTGTTCACAGCTCCCATCTGATTTCAGTGCATTGATGCCTCCTCTCCCTTAGTTTACAAAGCTCCCCATTCAAGGAAACCAATTACTACTCAGTCTAAATCCACCAGTGTGACTCCTTTGCTTGCTACACACCAGCTTTAACTGAAAGCACATCTTTATCTTATTCTGCATGCTTAATTCCAAATGTACAAATTATTCTGATTTGTATTTTAATGAGTGTTCATGACATGCTAATATATTAAAAATAGATTTCTTTTACTTGCCATTGCAAAGCACAATCTGTTGTCAGTCCACCAGAACCAAATTTTATCCTGAAATCGGGAATTTGACATTGCTGAATTAACTGTCCTCTCTAGTCTCACTTCCCACTCTCAGGAACATCACAATATTCCACTGAGGAATTCATCAAAACTAGGGTAAACAAAATAGTCGCAATGAAAAAACTAATGATATTGATGATGATAAATCCCCAGGATTGGTTTCCATTCCTTGAATTAAAACAAAAAGTGAGAACAATGCAGATACCATAAATATAATCTGTCAAAGTCCTCTTGACTCAGGAATTGCTCCTCGAAGTTAGAAACATGTACATGTTATTTTATTAGGAAAGATGATGAAGGAAATTATTGTTCATTTCTTAACATCTTTTGTCAGGAAATTGCTGAAGGATAAAGTGGCTGAAAACCTTAACCATTTTTAGTTGATTAGGAGGATCCAGCAGGGATTTATGAAGAGGATGTCATGCCTGACAAATCCAAAATTTTTTTTAAGGAAGTGGTTGAATTTGTGAACGGGAATTTCGATAGTTGTTATTTATATGGCAGTGTTGGTGTTGACTGTGATGCATGGAGGGTACACTCGCACATAATGGCATTGGATGAATAAACTCCAGTGACCAGCTTCTCCTTCACTCTAAATGCAGCATATTTGGCATTACTGTCACAAACACATTTTACCAACAAGCTAATAAACTGAGAAGGAGGATCGCAAAGTGTTAAATTGTATACAGTTGCTGTGTTGGGAGAATCCCAGGATGGCAGTTTCCCACATTATTCTTTCAGAGAGAGAAAGAGGAGCACTTCTGCTCTACCTGAGCCAACAAAATAATGTCAGAACTTGTCTCTGTTTTGCTTTAAGCCAGGTTTGATTGAGCAGAGTGATTACATGAGGCTCTCTGCCCTGTATGTGGTTAAAATAGCATCAGAGACTATGAATGACATGGAACCTTGAATACGAAAGAATGGCACTTCTGCGTAGTTCAGGTGCATATGTCAACTACCTAGTTTAAGGCTCTGGGGATATCATTGTAAGTCAACTATCTCTATTTCTACTCTAATAATCCCCTGTTCCCACAGTTAGAATCTCCCCAATGTGTTGTTAAAAACATGCTTGTCCTTCGTGTGTAGTATTTAATGTATTCATTTTATTTCCTCCCCAGGTACCACAACAACAATTGCTTATACCAATGGTACAAACAGTCCACTGCAGCTTGAGAAAAGAGATGTCTCAGGATTAGCCTGTAATCTTCACAGATATGGTTACTTTGAAACAAATATCACAGTTCTGGGTATGCAATATTATTTGAAAATTGTGTTGCAATCAAATATCCCAACCCAATCTGGTCTCACCTGCCAGTACCCAGCCCATAACCCTCCAAACCCTTCCTATTCATATACCCATCCAAATGCCTCTTAAATGTTGCACCACATCTTCCACCACATCCTCTGGCAGCTCATTCCATACACGTACCACCCTCTGCGTGAAAAGGTTGCCCCTTAGGTCTCTTTTATATCTTTCCCCTCTCACCCTAAACCTATGCCCTCTAGTTCTGGACTCCCCGACCCCAGGGAAAAGACTTTGTCTATTTATCCTATCCATGCCCCTCGTAATTTTGTAAACCTCTATAAGGTCACCCCTCAGCCTCTGACGCTCCAGGGAAAACAGCCCAGCCTGTTCAGCCTCTCTCGATATCTCAAATCCTCCAACCCTGGAAACATGCTTGTAAATCTTTTCTCAACCCTTTCAAGTTTCACAACATCTTTCCGATAGGAAGGAGACCAGAATTGCATGCAATATTCCAACAGTGGCCTAACCAATGTCCTGTACAGCCGCAACATGACCTCCCAACTCCTGTACTCAATACTCTGACCAATAAAGGAAAGCATACCAAACGCATTCTTCACTATCCTATCTACCTGCGACTCCACTTTCAAGGAGCTGTGAACCTGCACTCCAAGGTCTCTTTGTTCAGCAACACTCCCTAGGACCTTACCATTAAGTGTATAAGTCCTGCTAAGATTTGCTTTCCCAAAATGCAACACCTCGCATTTATCTGAATTAAACTCCATCTGCCACCTCTCAGCCCATTGGCCCATCTGATCAAGATCCTGTTGTAATCTGAGGTAATCCTTTTTGCTGTCCACTACACCTCCAATTTTGGTGTCATCTGCAAACTTACTAACTGTACCTCTTATACTCGCATCCAAATCATTTATGTAAATGATGAAAAGTAGAGGAACCCGCACCGATTCTTGTGGCACTCCACTGGTCACAGGCCTCCAGATTGAAAAACAACCCTCCACCACCACCCTCTGTCTTCTACCTTTTGAGCTGGTTCTGTATCCAAATGGCTAGTTCTCCCTGTATTCCATGAGATCTAACCTTGCTAATCAGTTTCCCATGGGGAACCTTGTCGAACGCCTTACTGAAGTCCATATAGATCACATCTACTACTCTGCTCTCATCAATCTTCTTTGTTACTTCTTCAAAAAACTCAATCAACTTTGTGAGACATGATTTCCCACGCACAAAGCCATGTTGACTATCCCTAATCAGTCCTTGCCTTTCCAAATACATGTACATACTGTCCCTCAAGATTCCCTCCAACAACTTGCCCACCACTGAGGTCAGGCTCATCGGTCTATAGTTCCCTGGTTTGTCTTTACCTCCCTTCTTAAACAGTGGCACCACGTTTGCCAACCTCCAGTCTTCCAGCACCTCAACTGTGACTATCGATGATACAAATATCTCAGCAAGAGGCACAGCAATCACTTCTCTAGCTTCCCACAGAGTTCTCGGGTACACCTGATCAGGTCCTGGGGATTTATCCGCTTTTAACTGTTTCAAGACATTCAGCACTTCCTTCTCTGTAATCTGGGCATTTTGCAAGATGTCACCATCTATTTCCCTACAGTCTATATCTTCCATATCCTTTTCCACAGTAAATACTGATGTAAAATATTCATTTAGTATCTCCCCCATTTTCTGTGGCTCCACACAAAGGCCGTCTTGCTGATCTTTGAGGGGCCCTATTTCCTCCCTAGTTACCCTTTTGTCCTTAATATATTTGTAAAAACCCTTTGGATGCTCCTTAATTCTATTTGCCAAAGCTATCTCATGTCCCCTTTTTGCCCTCCTGATTTCTCTCTTAAGTATACTCCTACTTCCTTTATACTCTTCTAAGGATTCACTCGATCTATCCTGTCTATGCCTGACATATGCTTCCTTTTTTTTTTAACCAAACCCTCAATTTCTTTAGTCATCCAGCATTCTCTGTACCTACCAGCCTTCCCTTTCACCCTGACGGGAATATACTTTCTCTGGACTCTTGTTATCTCATTTCTGAAGGCTTCCCATTTTCCAACCGTCCCTTTACCTGTGAACATCTGCCTCCAATCAGCTTTCGAAAGTTCTTGCCTAATACTGTCAATTATTTTGAATTGTTTTTCATTGTTAGATGGAATTGTCGGAGTCAGCATTGTGGAGGTGACCAGTGTTCAGATCTCCACAGAACTTCAGCAGAACTCCATGGTGAATTTTGTTGTCACATGTAAGGGCAGGTGAGTATGTACTTTATAAGAAATAGAAGCTAGAGTAAGTCATTGGGGGCCATGGTGCCTACTCTATCATTCAGTAAAATCATGGTTGGTGTTCTACAGCAATTTTGTATTGCTGCCTGATTCCCATATCTTTTCCCATATCTATGGTGTCCAAAGATCTTAAATCAATCTCAGCCTTGAATATGGTCAACAAATGAGCATTCCCAACCCTCTGAGGGATACAAAATATTCACAACTGTCTAAGTAAAAAAAAATTCAAATTAACTCCAGGTGCCTTTTTCCAAGAGCACTGACTCAGCAAAAAGTTGCTTTTAGATTGTTTTGCAGCTTTCCTTTCCAAGGATGAATGTGTGTCTGACCATGAGTGATTGGATTTGGACCAGAGCATTCCATGTTCACAAGGCCAGGTTTGCTCAGCAGATGAGTGGATTTTCAGAGTAGAAACTAAGAAGTTTATTACATAGATTTCCAACTCCAAACAAAATACCTCTCTTTGAAAGATCCTCACCTACAAGCTAGTCTACTTGAACTGGCTCCCAGCTGTTGAGGAGGACTCCACAGCTGGCTAAGGGCTCAGGTAGGAAACATGCAACTGCTGGTATTGATGAGGGAGGGGAGGGGGGTACTTTATTTGAGGGAGGGAAGAGAGGAGATACTGAGGCCCTGACTGTTATTTTCAAATCCTCTCTGGCCACAGGTAAGGTCCTAGAGGACTGAAGGTTTGCTAAAAAAAAACATGAGGAAGGGATAGACTAGGTAATCACAGGCCAGTCAGTCTAACCTATGTGGAGGTGAAATTATTAGAAAAATTCTGAGGGATAGAATATATCTGCATTTGAAGAGACACAGTTTAATGAGGAACCTGTACTGTTCATACACCAGATTCTGACTGAGCAGAACTTCTACTTTATAAAGACTTGCAGGTGTGGGTAGAGAATCCAGCTGCTTAGGTAATATTGTCGAACCTTACCTCAGAATCACAGAAGTATTATGTTGCAGAAGGAGTCATTTTAGCATGTCATGTCTGTAGCAACTTTCTGAGTAAATATTTTACTCCGTGTCATTCTCCTACCTTTTCCCCATTTAGATAGATGCAATAATTTGCAGTATTTTCTTGTTCAATGTTCTGGTCTACTTTTATGGAATTGCAGCCCAGATCTCAGCTATAACCTGACTTCTGTGTTTTTCCCTTGCAGTATACCTACTGACGTTTGCACTATAATTGGCGACAGTTCATGCATGATGCTGCAAAACATGATCTGTGACCCTGTTGAGGCTGTTGATACATGTTATTTGACCCTTCATAGACGCTTCAATGAATCTGGCATCTACTGCGTCAACATCACATTGAGCGATAATACCAGTTTAGCTGTGGCTAGTACTCTAGTATCAATTGAAGGTAAGCACTTATTTTCAATGACTAGACTTCTTTAAGTAATAACTACACAAGGTTCATTTGTATTGTAGCTTCCCTGCTATTTAAGAATACAGTAAATTAACTAATCCACAGAAATTATGGTTTAAGATCTGAATTTGTATTTCTTTCACTTTGGTGAGCAGAAACACGTACTAACCACAGTCTCTTCAGTTCCTTATTCCACCATTCAGATGGACCACGACATACAGTAACTCATCTACCCACCTTTGATTCATATCCTTGATAACGTTGCCTAGTAAAAATTTACCAACCTCCGATCATGAAAATTTCCAATGACACAGCATCTACAGCCTTTTGGAAGAAGAAAATTCAAAATTTCCACTCTTTTGTATAAAATTATTTTAACACTTCAGTTGATTTTTTAAAAAATAAACTTCAATTAGATCAATCTTATAAACTGAAAGGAATGCAAGTTAAGCATATGCACCTTTTTTTCAAAAATTAATTTCTTATAATTCTGTTGAATTTGAACTGTACACTATTCAAATGCCAACATACCCTTCCTAAATTGTGGTGCTCAAAACTGAGCACTATACTCCAGATAAGATCTGACCAAAACTCTGCTCAATAGAAATAAACTTTCCTCCCTTCAGCATTCCAATACTCGGTAAATGCCAACATGTTCTAACTATTTTAATTACTTTTTGAACGTGCACAAGCATTACATTATCCATAGCTGAACACCCAATCCACTTTCCTCCTCCACAGTTTCTAGTCTCTTGCCATTAAGAACATATTCCAATTTTTTGCATTTGAACTGAATGGTTTCACATTCCCTCCCTAGGCATATAGGGTTGAATTTTCTCTACCTGCCTAGAGATGTTAGAGGGGTGGGTAGAGGAATTTAATTGGGTGGCACATGACAGGTTAATGTTTTGCTGTTAGGCTGTCAGACCCTTTCGCCTTCCTGTTTTGCAAAAATTTGCATTTCATAAATACTCATTAGCATCCCAGCCCAGTAGAAGTATGTTCACAAACAAAAACCAACATTGTTGGAAAAACTTAGCAGGTCTGGCAGCATCTATGGAGAGAAATTAGGGTTAATGTTTCAAGTGAGGTTCGGAGTTCTGAGGAAGGGTTTCTCTCTACAGATGCTGCCAGATCTGCTGAGCATTTCCAGCAATTTCTGTTTCTCTTTCAGATTTGCAGCATCCGCAGTTCATTTGAGTTTTTTTACAATAGAATTATGTTCATAGCCACAATTTTCCTGGCAAAAATGGAAACGTGTTCCCAAACTCAACGTCTACTGACGAGTAGATTCTTTCCTTAAAGCTTTGATGAATAAAAACATGTTATAGTTACTCCACTACTTCATAACTAAGGTGTTTCTTTGTGCAATCACTTACAGTATTAAAAAGCCAGCAATGTGAAGCCTTTTCCCATTGATCAGCACAAGAAGTCTCAGTACTATGTAGCCTGACTATTTGTTATTAAACGCTTTAAGTGTTAGGAATGAAACCTGACCAGGCCAACAAGCCTGCCCAAGTGAAGCAACCACATAGTCTGATGACAGAAATCTGATTGGGGTATGCAAGTGGGCTGAACTCAAAAGGCTTTCTCTTGTGCTTGTGCCTTCATCCCAGGCAGGTCTTTGATGAGAAGCTATCAGATCACATTCTCCTAGTTGTAAAGATGAGTCAGTGACTTTATGTTGTATGAGATGCTGAGTGTTGTAGCTTCTTTTATGTTTTAAGTGTGAACCCTAGAAGATGAATGAGTGGGAATACCACTGTGGTGCAAGTAGTAGACATACAGTTGGTGCAATTAAGTGACAATGATGGTACAAGAAACATCTTGGCTGTGACAGTCCTGGGCTGTGTCAACCTTACTATGTGAATTCACACTTCTAGGGGCTTGAAGCTTTAAGTAGACAGTGGTGTATACCCTGTCAGAGCGAGCACATCATTCATCATCTTGTGACACTGAGACCAGCTTCTTCTGGACCACCCACACATGCTGACCAAAACAGCCAAGTTGCCTTCATCGGTTGGAATGGTTTCTTGTTGCCATCCATAGAGCAAAGAGGTTCTCTTCTTTGGACAGTCTTCAGGAGAACTTCTAGGGAGGTGTTACTAAAATATAGTGCTACTTTTTGCCTATTCTTTGACATTTCTAGGGGTGAATAGGGGTGAAGCGCAGAAGCTGACTGATGCTTCTTGGTTGCAGAGGGTGAATTGTTGATCTGATATCTTTTAAATATAGTGCCTGGATTTTGGAACTTGCAACGTCCTGGTGGACTTCAGAGATTTTTGCCTATAAAATTTGGTGTTTTACTCAAGCATGAATATATAATGAGCTGAACAACATAATTACATTAGAAAACCAAACCTGTCTCAAGTGGAAGCCCTTCCCACACTTTCATACAGTTTCACAAAAAAGAAAATTTCACCTATAGAGGTAGGAACAGGCGTTGAATCATTCAACCTCGCATCTACTCTACCATTCACTTAGATCATGGTTGATCATTTGTCTCAACATCACTTTCCCACACTATCCCCATGTTCCTTGATGTCACATGTATCCAGAAATCTATTGAATTTGTCTTGAATATGCTCAATAATTGAGCATCCACACCCATACCCCACTGCAGTAGAGAATTCCATAGATCAAGGCTGCTCTGATCAGCCACTTTCCTGACTTATCCCATAATCCTAGATTTCCTCAATGACTACAAATTTGCCTATCTCAACCTTGCCTATCCAATCCACGCTCGACAGCCCTCTGCAGTAAAAGATTCCACAGATGCACCACCCTGAGAGAAAAAGTCCTACTCATCTCTTTCTAAAATGGGCAACTTCTTACTTTGAGATTATGCCTTCTAATCCTAGACTCTCCCACAAGGGAAAATAACATCATTGTGTCAACCCTGTTAAACCCCTTTATGAATCATAACCCCTTCTCATTCTTCTAAACTCCAACCAATACAATACTCAACCTTTCCTCATTTGAAAATCCCTACAGACCCAGGTTCAACCTAGTAAACCTCCTCTGGACTGCCTCCAAAGCCAGTGTATCATTCCTTAGATAAAGGGACCAAACTTGTCAAAGTATTCTTTCTGTGTTCTGACCAATATCTTGTATAGTTTCAACAAAATCTCCCTATGTTATATTCCAGTCCTTTTGAAAGAAAGGCCAACATTGCATTTGCCTTCCTTGTTATCCAATGAAATTGGACGCTCGTTTTTTCATAATATGTTAGGAGCACCATATCTGTTTGTGCTGTTGCTTTCTGTAGCCTAACCAATTTGAATGATATCAAACTCTTCTTTTCTTCCTGCCAAAGTGCACAAACTTACATTTTCCCACATTATATTCAATCTGCCAATTTTTCCCCAATCACTTAACTTGTTTAAAAGCAAATCACTTAACTTGTTTATATCACTCAGTAGACTTCTTGTTCCCTATGTCCATATCCAACTTGAGTATCTAACTGTTCAATTCCCCATGTTACCCTCTCAGTCCTAGGCATATTGTGTCAACAAGCCAAGTATAGTCATGCACTATTGCACCATCAAAACCAGAGTATTGTTGACTGATGACTCTTCTCCCATATTATCCCTTTTCCCTCCATACCATTATCATTTCCTCCCACTATATGCTAATGCACCCCCCCTTGACAATTGTCACCCCCTTTGCATCCCAGCAAGCTGCGTCCAATCCCCTCAATTGAATTCCTCACCATCTCTTTCACGTCACTGACCCTCGTTAAGATTTCCCCTAGACATCTAGCAAATGAATTCTCAGGACTGACTGTGGTCCACCCCGTGACCGACTTGGATGGTCATCCCTGGCTGATGTCTAGTCCTCTGACTAACCTATGTGCAGCTCCCTGACTGACCTCCTGTGAGTCCCCGGACTGGATCCTCTGACTGAAGGGTACCTTCCCTTGACTGAGGACTACTCTCTTTAGACGTTGAGATATTGCCATTTGATTGAAGCACATGCCATGTGTTTGGTGTGTATGTCGCTGGCACATAGTGCAGCTGTGAGACTAGTGTCACATGATACCATAAAGTAACATGTCCACCCCCTTGACTGATGACTGCTGACAACCTTGAGAAGCTGTCTGGCTTAGTATCTGCAATAAAAAGCGAAACAAGAAGTACTTTGGGCATTTGGGAAAATGCAGACAGACAAGGCAAAGTAGAGATGCTGTGAGCATCTAAACAGGTGCAAAGTGAGTGAATACAAAGAGAGCAAGTGAGAATCCTTGAGATGTTATCTGGTTAAATCTATGATATTGGTATCTATCTGTGTGTAAAGTGTCCTGGCAGCAGCGTTCCAATGAAAAGTGCTGGTGCACTCCAAAATGCAGCATGGAAGTGCAGAACCATTATACAAGTGGATCAGAGATGTGCCATGAGAGTGTGGTGAGGCTGGTACATGTCTAATACCAATATCTGTGGCAGGGGATGCATGTGGCCACTGCTCATGGCGTGTGCACTGAGAAGTTGTGGACTGGTGTTCAAGATGGATGTCCTTATGAGCAAGTGGCAAAGTGGAGTTGGCAGGTAACTACTGTGATTTTCATGTCAGGACAATGTCAGGAATTGTCGCTATTTAGTTTCAATCTGGCAGGTATGCTCCGTATGCAAATAGGCCTTTTCCCACTCACTAGCGAGAATCTCATCTTGTTGTTCAACACATGGTTGAAAAATAAGACTTTTTTCCTCCCGATGTCAAGATCCTTGCTGACCATCTCACAATTGTCCCAATGTTCTCAACTTTGTCGATGTTTTTTAGTGCCTGGGTAGGTTATTAACCATACCCTTTAAAAATTCTAACCATCGTCCTCCACTAATCTTCCTTCTTAAATAGTGGGGTTACATTTACTATTTTGCAGTTTGCAGAAACCTTTCCAGAAGATACAGAATTTTGAAAGAAAACCAACCGATGCATCAAGTATCGCTGTCGCTAGCTTGCTTAACACTCTGAGGATGTTGGAACAAATTACGGCAGATGCTGGAATCTGTACTGAAAACCACAAATCCTGGAGATCACCGTGGGTCAGACAGCATCCATGGGGAGAGATCAAGCTAATGTTTCAAGTCAAATTCCCATAACTTCCCCCGTCTGTATTTTGTAGGGATCATTCCCTCTGGGACAACCTAATCCATTTCACAACCAACAACAACACACCCCTCTCCACGGCACCTTGTTATGTAAATACAGAAGGTGCAACACCTGCCTCTTCACCTCCTCCCTGCTCACCATCCAAGGACTGAAACAGTCTTTCCAGGTGAAGCAGCATTTCACCTGTACCTCCTCCAATCTTGTGTACTGTTTTTGCTGCACACAATATGGTCTACCAAACACAGAAGAAAGGAAGGCAGAGAGGTATTGAGATGTAGAGAGATAATTTGAGAGTTTGGGTCTTGGGCGAAGCAACCATTAATGGTGGAGCAATTACGATTGGAACACACAAGAGACCAGAATTAGAGGAGCACAGACATCTTGGGAGATTTTGAGGTTGGAGGAGATAAAACTAGGGAGGGGCAAGACTATGGGGATTTAAAAACAAGAATGAAAACCTAAATTAAGACATTGCTTAACAGGGAGTCAGGTTAGGTCTATGAGTCCAGAGGTGATGGGAAAGGAATTGGCTGTGAGTTGAGATTTGGGCAGATGACCCATATATGGAGGGGTACAGTGTAGAAGACCACTCAGGAATGTGTTGGAATATTTTAGTATAAAAGCAATAAAAAACATGTAAGAGAGTTTCATCAGCAGATAAACTGAGACAGGGTGAAGTTGGATGATGTTATGAAGGTGGAAATAGATAGTCTTAGAGATGAAACAGTATGAAGTGGGAAGCTCATCTCTTAATTATTGTGACACCAAGGATATGAACTGACTTCCTTCATCTCAGAGTCGCTAGGGAGAAGGATGGAGTGGACCGATCCACTCTTACAGGAATCCAAACATTGCTTTCTGGTTAAATATCCCAGCTTTCAATTTGTTTTACTTTGCTTTACCACTTTGCCTAGATGATGATGATCATTGATATCTGAGTCTTATATATGCCTTGTTCTCTAAAAAGAGATTTTATTTGATGACTCAATTTTGAATTACTTGCAGGTTCCAGCAGTAATACAGGCCTGCATGGTGTCTTAATACTTGGCATTTGCCTGGTGATTCTTATTATTGGTGCTGCCTTTTTCCTATACAAGTAAGTTTTGAGTGATCATCAGAAAAAGAAGCATAAAAATAACTGATTTTTAAAAATCTGAATGCATTTAATACAAGCCATTTATAGGGAAAATATACTAAGAAGTTGTAATAACATTGAATTCCTTTCCTTTTCACATGACGTAAGTCTTAAATTCCTTCTGATCAATTCCAAAATGTAACTGGGATTAATTTTCAGTTGTGTGACTTGAAAGTAGAGCAAAACTTTGTTACACTGAAATTTTTCTTCATTTTATTCGATGAATTAAATTCCAGTAGGAAATTCCATGGCCAAAAGTTCTACTGTATCTACCCCACCTCAAGTATTTGTGCCTGGTTGGAAAGATTTTGGGTTTTCTTGGGAATTCTGCTCTGTCTATATTTTAAATACTGTTGCTGGATGTGAGATGGTATGAATCTCAATTAGGCACAATACATAGCCCCAAAACTTTTCAGGCTAAAATAAATAATTCCTGTAGGGGATCAGTTATCTTCTGGGAGAGTTTTCTAATAGAAGCCGTAATGCTGAAAGGTCTCTTTTTGTTTGGAATTGGCTGGATCTCTTTTCCCTGTTGTGAGATATAATTGCACACCTTTGGAGCAGGTGAGACTTGTACCTGTATCTCCCAGTCCAGGGCTAGGGATACTACCACTGCAGGACAAGAGAGCTCTGGTTCAACTTTATTGATGCTAATGCCTAATTTTGATTACATTGAGCTCAATTTAGGAAGATTCTACAATGAGCAGGTGATTAGCCTGGCCAGGTGACTACCCAGACCCTGAAACCAAATATCAATTCAAATATGTTTTTAGAAAACATATTCTCTGATTCTAGAAAGTTCTTGCTTCAGGAATTTCTTTCACAAAGGGAGCATGCAGACAAAGCCTTTAATAGAGTCCATTCAGTAACCTCTATGTCCAGCACTTGAAGTTTTAATATCCTCATGCAAAGAAGCTTAGAGAAATAAGGTGGAACTATGCTTAATATGTCATACATTTCCTTGTTGTGTAACATGATGTAGTCAGGAAATTTCACCTAATTATGAAATATAAGGCAGAAGTCCCTCAGGAGCGATATGAGTCTTGAAAATGAATAAAATGTATGTAACTATCTAAGTATTGAAAATCTTTAAAGGAGGCTGTATGAGGTTATTTTTAAAACATGTTTCTAAGAATGTAATTTATGATAATGAATAGAAATAAATGGTTGGGAGATATTCCAATCTTCCACATTATGGATTGCAACAATTCATACTTAAGTTTTATATTTTACAAATTCATAAAATACATTGTACATGTTTTTGGCAGCAGTTGAAGCAGGAACTACAATCAATTTGATTCATTAAGGATGTGAAACTTACTTTGCAGGCGTTACAAAGAATATACACCAATTGTTAGACGATTGAATGACAGAAATAAACAACTGGTGGTGAATAATGGTGATGCCACTGTGTACTTCAATAACCTGAGAAACAAACTCTTCCTTGTGAATGATGAGAAGAGCCCATTACTGAAGAAACCTGGAGTCATTTAATCAGAGATACTCATCTAACCAGAAGTGTGCTCCAGGAACAGTCAACTTTCTGTCTGAATACTTGTGTTGCTTCTGCAAATCTTGAATGTAGAAATATTATATTATACTGCTTAGCTCCTCTTTACAAGTAGATTACAATATAAATTACTTGAAATCCAGCTCTCCTTCACAGTGCTTGAGGGTATAAGTCTATATGTATTTATAAACGTTATAAGCAACTGCAAATGTTGGAGATAAACTTTTTAAATGCCATTCTAAAGTTCATTCTATTCACTACAAGCGAAGGGTCTGTTTCCATGCTGTACATCTCTATGACTCTCATGAGATGGTACAGTGATGGCAAAATG
This sequence comes from Chiloscyllium plagiosum, assembly GCF_037043375.1. Classification (NCBI taxonomy): domain Eukaryota; kingdom Metazoa; phylum Chordata; class Chondrichthyes; order Orectolobiformes; family Hemiscylliidae; genus Chiloscyllium; species Chiloscyllium plagiosum. Next base: position 30,103,340 of record NW_028270143.1, on the reverse strand, counting down.
GCAGTACCTGGATGCACATACTGGATTTCTATTGACACCAACATGTTTCAGTTAAGAATCTATACAAAAGGGATGTTCACAGAGACCCTTCTAGAAGTGCTAGCTTTTGAGTTTCTGCACATTTGCTTAGATATGATAGTCATAAAATTAACTTTTCTACTTGTATCTCTCAGACTTGTGTCAAAAGTCTTTAAAACAGATAATGTCAAATAAACTATTGTAATGATGAATTATAAAAAACAAAAACTGGCCTTATTTTTGTCTTTTATCAGTTTGAAATTGGGAAGAATGTCTGGAATTGACTTGTGCAAAAATTAGCCAAAAAATCCACAACGTTTATTTATCAGTGATTTTGCCCTCTTGTCTGAGTCTATAGATTAGGTTGTATTCAATAAAAGCAAAATACTCAAGATGCTGTAAATCTGAAACAAACACAGAGCATGCTGAAGAAACTCGTCACAACTTTGAGTCCAGTAAGATTCTTCAGTTGTGAAGAAGTCACACAAGACTTGATACATTAATGCCATTTTTCTCTGTCCACAAATGCTGCCAAACTTGCTGACTTTCTCCCAACATTCTCTGTATAGGTTATATCCAGGTTTTGAAGTGAAGGCCACCATTATCCATCCTAATTTCTTGCTGCATTTGTCTGCTAATTTATAGTGACTCATATACAAGACGGAATTAGCGAGTTTTGAGAAGATTTGTAGCTCAGCTTGACGTTCTGCATGTAGGTTTGCTTGCTGAGCTGGAAGGTTCGTTTTCAGGTGTTTCGTCACCATACCGGGTAACATCTTCAGTAAGCCTCCAAATGAAGAACTAGTGGTGTAGCCTGCTTTCCACTGATATGTTTGAGTTTCCTTGGGTTCATGGTGATATTTTAGGTCCAGTGACCCTTCTTCAGAACCATGCTGAAGAAAGGTCACTTCTGAAGGGTCACTGGACCCAAAATGTTAATGCTAATTTCTCTCCACAGATGCTGCCAGACCTCCTGAGATTTTCTAGAAATGTCAGTTTTTTCTTCAGATTTCCAGTATCTGCAGTTCTTTTGGTTTCTGGTTAGTTGAAAGTGTTACCATCAAGGCAAGAGGGTGAATTGGATTCCTTCTTTTCATCCTCCCCAGTTAGCAAGGGTTTAAGTTTGTTTTAGATTGTAGCTACATCTTTTCCTATATTAAAGTGCAGTACATTGTTTTCACCAGAGACAATAAAGAGGCAATTACATGGTTAATTTGAGTGAAAGGCACAGCAATTTCATTACCTGCCTACCCCAAGAATGTAATAAACACATCAAGCAAATGGCCTCAGTGAAATCACATGGGTCTCACACAAAAAACAACAGCTACAAAGTTGAAATTGGATAGTACGCAGTTTAAAGAAATTTAGTGTTTTTGAGATGGTGTGAACTTGTACTGAATGGTTTCATCTAGTGGCTGAAGTTGGTCAGTATAGGAGTTGCAAGGTCATTGTAACTGGCTATCTCTAACATCTGATTAATTTTTAAAAATTCAAGATGTGGAGGAGCTGGTGTGAGACTGGGGTGGACGAAGTTAAAAATCACACAACACCAGGTTATAGTTCATTTGGAAGCACTAGCTTTCGGAGCACTGCTCCTTCATCAGATGGCTGTGAGGTCCTAATAAAGGAGCAGTGCTCCGAAAGCTAGTGCTTTCAAATAAACCTATGGGACTTTAAGCTGGTGTTGTGATTTTTTAACTGAAAAATTCAAGGGAGTACATTTTTTGGATGTTGTATAAGCTACATATTGGGCTGTATTTCTTTTTATATTTTGTATGTATTCTAGTTTCCAAATTATTTCAGCTGGGAATGCATATACTGTAATATAGTGTAATAATTCAACTTGTACAGAAGGAAGGAAGAAGGAAGTCTGAGGGAACATAGCTCTTGCTTAAACATTGATTCCTGTCGAACCTATAATTCACTTTATATTGTTTCACTGCAAGTTGTGATTTCTGGAACACAATCACAACTTTAGATGAAGACATATTGTAGTTTTAGTTTGTGAATTTCATCCTCATCTGTTTTATACTCAATAGCCAACTGCTGTGTGTGGTGCACTGAGTCACAAGATAATGGAGTATCTTAGCCAGCCCAACACCATAATTTAATTGTTTTAAAATTATCTTGTTACATAAAATGTGATCAACAGCATTAACACCAAGTAAAACAAATTGGATAAATAGTTCATACTAGTTAAAAGAAACTTCCAGATTGAGGTTTTTAGTTCACCTCAGTAATACAGGAAACTTTCAAGGAATAGGGGATCCTTTTATTAGATTTCATCTTATTATTGTTCATTTAAGTGAATGTAAAACTGAGCAGGTTTACTTAAAGGTATGTACTTCCTTCACTTCAATTTTTTGCCTGGTGTAAATGAAATTTGTACAATCAGTAACCATATGCATAAAACCAGGAAAAGATCTATCCTGATAAGAACTGAAAGAACTGTGGATGCTGTAAATCAGAAACAAATAGAAGTAGCTGGAAAAAATCCGCAGGTCTGGCAGTATCTGTGAAGAGAAATCGAAGTTAATGTTTCGGGTCAAGTGACCCTTCTTCAGAACTTCTGAGGAAGGGTCACTTGACCCCAAACGTTAACTTTGATTTCTCTTCACAGATCTATCTTGCTGCAGCTAACCAATACACAATGGAAGGTAGCAGTGTTCCATAAAAGCAAACGAACTGTCTGTTCAATATACAGTCATATAGTATGGAAACAAACCCTTCGGTCCAACCTATCTATACTGAACATAATCTCAAACTAAACTAGTCCCGCCTGCCTGCTCTTGGCCTATATCCCTCCAAGCCTTTCCATTTCATATACTTATCCAAATGTCTTTTAAACGTTGTAATTGTGCCCACGTCCACCACTTCCTGAGGAAAATTCATTCCACACGCAAACCATCCACTATGCAAATATTTGCCCCTTATGTCGTTTTAAAATCTCTCTCCTTTCACCTTAAATATGTGCCTCCGGTCTTGAAATCCCCCATCCTGGGAGGAAAAGCAAGTTTGAAATAGTAGAGGGAGTTTAATTTAATGTTTTATGATTATTTTTTTTCTTTCTGGATGTCAAATTTTACTCATCATTAACATATACTTATTTCAGTTTGTACT